>NW_028257399.1:300000-435748 GCF_982258835.1 Parasteatoda tepidariorum | reverse complement strand
TTAACCATTGGAAGATGTCTTTGAATTTTTAAAGCATTTTAGAACGCTTATTTCTTCTTTTTAAGCATCTCAGAACACTCTATTTCACATAGGCATACATAGTAAAATTTAGGGTCACGCTGTGTACCCCCTAAATGACCTATAATTATTTCCTGTGGTAGGGTACACTATTACCCTGTAATATAATACGTGGTCCAATTTAAAAATTATAGGTCAATATTAAGGTCCGATACCGTGCCGTTAGTTAACATAGAAAAATGTCTTTTAATTTTTAAAGCATTTTAGAACGCTTATTTCCTCATTTTAAGCTTCTCAGAACACTTTATTTCGCATAGGCATACATAGTAAAATTTAGGGACACGCTGTGTACCCCCTAAATGACCTATAATTAATTCCTGTGGTAGGGTACACTATTACCCTGTAATATAATACGTGGTCCAATGTAAAAATTATAGGTCAATATTAAGTTCCGATACCGTGCCGTTAGTTAACATTGAAAAATGTCTTTGTATTTCCTTGTTTTAATACACTATTTAAAATATACATAGTGTACCCCCTAATTGACCTATAATTATTTCCTGTGGTAGGGTACACTATTACCCTGTAATACAATACCTTGTTCAATTTAAATATTATGGGTCAATATTAAGGTTTGATATTGCGCCTTGCGTTAGTTAACCATTGAAAGATGTCTTTGAATTTTTAAAGCATTTTAGAACGCTTATTTCTTCATTTTAAGCTTCTCAGAACACTTTATTTCGCATAGGCATACATAGTAAACTTTAGGGTCACGCTGTGTACCCCCTAATTGACCTATAATTATTTCCTGTGGTAGGGTACACTATTACCCTGTAATATAATAGGTGGTCCAATTTAAAAATTATAGGTCAATATTAAGGTCCGATACCGTGCCGTTAGTTAGCATAGAAAAATGTCTTTGAATTTTTAAAGCATTTTAGAACGCTTATTTCCTCATTTTAAGCTTCTCAGAACACTTTATTTCGCATAGGCATACATAGTAAACTTTAGGGTCACTCTGCGTACCCCCTAATTGACCTATAATTATTTCCTGTGGTAGGGTACACTATAACCCTGTAATATAATACGTGGTCCAATTTAAAAATTATAGGTCAATATTAATTTCCGATACCGTGCCGTTAGTTAACATAGAAAAGTGTCTTCGTATTTCATTGTTTTAATGCACTATTTAAAATATACATAGTGTACCCCCTAATTGACCTATAATTATTTCCTGTGGTAGGGTACACTATTACCCTGTAATATAATACCTGGTCCAATTTAAATATTATGGGTCAATATTAAGGTCTGATATTGCGCCTTGCGTTAGTTAACCATTGAAAGATGTCTTTGAATTTTTAAAGCATTTTTGAACGCTTATTTCTTCATTTTAAGCATCTCAGAACACTCTATTTCGCATAGGCATACATAGTAAAATTTAGGGTCACGCTGTGTACCCCCTAAATGACCTATAATTATTTCCTGTGATAGGGTACACTATTACCCTGTAATATAATACGTGGTCCAATTTAAAAATTATAGGTCAATATTAAGGTCCGATACCGTGCCGTTAGTTAACATAGAAAAATGTCTTTGAATTTTTAAAGCATTTTAGAGCGCTTATTTCCTCATTTTAAGCTTCTCAGAACACTTTATTTCGCATAGGCATACATAGTAAACTTTAGGGTCACGCTGTGTACCCCCTAATTGACCTATAATTATTTCCTTTGGTAGGGTACACTATTACCCTGTAATATAATACCTGGTCCAATTTAAATTTTATGGGTCAATATTAAGGTCTGATATTGCGCCTTGCGTTAGTTAACCATTGAAAGATGTCTTTGAATTTTTAAAGCATTTTAGAACGCTTATTTCTTCATTTTAAGCTTCTCAGAACACTCTATTTCGCATAGGCATACATAGTAAAAGTTAGGGTCACGCTGTGTACCCCCTAAATGACCTATAATTATTTCCTGTGGTAGGGTACACTATTACCCTGTAATATAATACGTGGTCCAATTTAAAAATTATAGGTCAATATTAAGTTCCGATACCGTGCCGTTAGTTAACATTGAAAACTGTCTTCGTATTTCCTTGTTTTAATGCACTATTTAAAATATACATAGTGTACCCCCTAATTGACCTATAAATATTTCCTGTGGTAGGGTACACTATTACCCTGTAATACAATACCTTGTTCAATTTAAATATTATGGGTCAATATTAAGGTTTGATATTGCGCCTTGCGTAAGTTAACCATTGAAAGATGTCTTTGAATTTTTAAAGCATTTTAGAACGCTTATTTCTTCATTTTAAGCTTCTCAGAACACTTTATTTCGCATAGGCATACATAGTAAACTTTAGGGTCTCGCTGTGTACCCCCTAATTGACCTATAATTATTTCCTGTGGTAGGGTACACTATTACCCTGTAATATAATAGGTGGTCCAATTTAAAAAATATAGGTCAATATTAAGGTCCGATACCGTGCCGTTAGTTAGCATAGAAAAATGTCTTTGAATTTTAAAAGCATTTTAGAACGCTTATTTCCTCATTTTAAGCTTCTCAGAACACTTTATTTCGCATAGGCATACATAGTAAACTTTAGGGTCACACTGTGTACCCCCTAATTGACCTATAATTATTTCCTTTGGAAGGGTACACTATTACCCTGTAATATAATACCTGGTCCAATTTAAATATTATGGGTCAATATTAAGGTCTGATATTGCGCCTTGCGTTATTTAACCATTGAAAGATGTCTTTGAATTTTTAAAGCATTTTAGAACGCTTATTTCTTCATTTTAAGCTTCTCAGAACACTCTATTTCCCATAGGCATACATAGTAAAATTTAGGGTCACGCTGTGTACCCCCTAAATGACCTATAATTATTTCCTGTGGTAGGGTACACTATTACCCTGTAATATAATACGTGGTCCAATTTAAAAATTATAGGTCAATATTAAGTTCCGATACCGTGCCGTTAGTTAACATTGAAAAATGTCTTCGTATTTCCTTGTTTTAATGCACTATTTAAAATACACATAGTGTACCCCTTAATTGACCTATAATTATTTCCTGTTTTAGGGTACACTATTACCCTGTAATATAATACCTGGTCCAATTTAAATATTATGGGTCAATATTAAGGTCTGATATTGCGCCTTGCGTTAGTTAACCATTGGAAGATGTCTTTGAATTTTTAAAGCATTTTAGAACGCTTATTTCTTCTTTTTAAGCATCTCAGAACACTCTATTTCACATAGGCATACATAGTAAAATTTAGGGTCACGCTGTGTACCCCCTAAATGACCTATAATTATTTCCTGTGGTAGGGTACACTATTACCCTGTAATATAATACGTGGTCCAATTTAAAAATTATAGGTCAATATTAAGGTCCGATACCGTGCCGTTAGTTAACATAGAAAAATGTCTTTTAATTTTTAAAGCATTTTAGAACGCTTATTTCCTCATTTTAAGCTTCTCAGAACACTTTATTTCGCATAGGCATACATAGTAAAATTTAGGGACACGCTGTGTACCCCCTAAATGACCTATAATTAATTCCTGTGGTAGGGTACACTATTACCCTGTAATATAATACGTGGTCCAATGTAAAAATTATAGGTCAATATTAAGTTCCGATACCGTGCCGTTAGTTAACATTGAAAAATGTCTTTGTATTTCCTTGTTTTAATACACTATTTAAAATATACATAGTGTACCCCCTAATTGACCTATAATTATTTCCTGTGGTAGGGTACACTATTACCCTGTAATACAATACCTTGTTCAATTTAAATATTATGGGTCAATATTAAGGTTTGATATTGCGCCTTGCGTTAGTTAACCATTGAAAGATGTCTTTGAATTTTTAAAGCATTTTAGAACGCTTATTTCTTCATTTTAAGCTTCTCAGAACACTTTATTTCGCATAGGCATACATAGTAAACTTTAGGGTCACGCTGTGTACCCCCTAATTGACCTATAATTATTTCCTGTGGTAGGGTACACTATTACCCTGTAATATAATAGGTGGTCCAATTTAAAAATTATAGGTCAATATTAAGGTCCGATACCGTGCCGTTAGTTAGCATAGAAAAATGTCTTTGAATTTTAAAAGCATTTTAGAACGCTTATTTCCTCATTTTAAGCTTCTCAGAACACTTTATTTCGCATAGGCATACATAGTAAACTTTAGGGTCACACTCTGTACCCCCTAATTGACCTATAATTATTTCCTGTTTTAGGGTACACTATTACCCTGTAATATAATACCTGGTCCAATTTAAATATTATGGGTCAATATTAAGGTCTGATATTGCGCCTTGCGTTAGTTAACCATTGGAAGATGTCTTTGAATTTTTAAAGCATTTTAGAACGCTTATTTCTTCTTTTTAAGCATCTCAGAACACTCTATTTTGCATAGGCATACATAGTAAAATTTAGGGTCACGTTGTGTACCCCCTAAATGACCTATAATTATTTCCTGTGGTAGGGTACACTATTACCCTGTAATATAATACGTGGTCCAATTTAAAAATTATAGGTCAATATTAAGGTCCGATACCGTGCCGTTAGTTAACATAGAAAAATGTCTTTGAATTTTTAAAGCATTTTAGAACGCTTATTTCCTCATTTTAAGCTTCTCAGAACACTTTATTTCGCATAGGCATACATAGTAAACTTTAGGGTCACGCTGTGTACCCCCTAATTGACCTATAATTATTTCCTTTGGTAGAGTACACTATTACCCTGTAATATAATACCTGTTCCAATTTAAATTTTATGGGTCAATATTAAGGTCTGATATTGCGCCTTGCGTTAGTTAACCATTGAAAGATGTCTTTGAATTTTTAAAGCATTTTAGAACGCTTATTTCTTCATTTTAAGCTTCTCAGAACACTCTATTTCGCATAGGCATACATAGTAAAATTTAGGGTCACGCTGTGTACCCCCTAAATGACCTATAATTATTTCCTGTGGTAGGGTACACTATTACCCTGTAATATAATACGTGGTCCAATTTAAAAATTATAGGTCAATATTAAGTTCCGATACCGTGCCGTTAGTTAACATTGAAAACTGTCTTCGTATTTCCTTGTTTTAATGCACTATTTAAAATATACATAGTGTACCCCCTAATTGACCTATAATTATTTCCTGTGGTAGGGTACACTATTACCCTGTAATATAATAGGTGGTCCAATTTAAAAATTATAGGTCAATATTAAGGTCCGATACCGTGCCGTTAGTTAGCATAGAAAAATGTCTTTGAATTTTTAAAGCATTTTAGAACGCTTATTTCCTCATTTTAAGCTTCTCAGAACACTTTATTTCGCATAGGCATACATAGTAAACTTTAGGGTCACTCTGCGTACCCCCTAATTGACCTATAATTATTTCCTGTGGTAGGGTACACTATAACCCTGTAATATAATACGTGGTCCAATTTAAAAATTATAGGTCAATATTAATTTCCGATACCGTGCCGTTAGTTAACATAGAAAAGTGTCTTCGTATTTCATTGTTTTAATGCACTATTTAAAATATACATAGTGTACCCCCTAATTGACCTATAATTATTTCCTGTGGTAGGGTACACTATTACCCTGTAATATAATACCTGGTCCAATTTAAATATTATGGGTCAATATTAAGGTCTGATATTGCGCCTTGCGTTAGTTAACCATTGAAAGATGTCTTTGAATTTTTAAAGCATTTTTGAACGCTTATTTCTTCATTTTAAGCATCTCAGAACACTCTATTTCGCATAGGCATACATAGTAAAATTTAGGGTCACGCTGTGTACCCCCTAAATGACCTATAATTATTTCCTGTGATAGGGTACACTATTACCCTGTAATATAATACGTGGTCCAATTTAAAAATTATAGGTCAATATTAAGGTCCGATACCGTGCCGTTAGTTAACATAGAAAAATGTCTTTGAATTTTTAAAGCATTTTAGAGCGCTTATTTCCTCATTTTAAGCTTCTCAGAACACTTTATTTCGCATAGGCATACATAGTAAACTTTAGGGTCACGCTGTGTACCCCCTAATTGACCTATAATTATTTCCTTTGGTAGGGTACACTATTACCCTGTAATATAATACCTGGTCCAATTTAAATTTTATGGGTCAATATTAAGGTCTGATATTGCGCCTTGCGTTAGTTAACCATTGAAAGATGTCTTTGAATTTTTAAAGCATTTTAGAACGCTTATTTCTTCATTTTAAGCTTCTCAGAACACTCTATTTCGCATAGGCATACATAGTAAAAGTTAGGGTCACGCTGTGTACCCCCTAAATGACCTATAATTATTTCCTGTGGTAGGGTACACTATTACCCTGTAATATAATACGTGGTCCAATTTAAAAATTATAGGTCAATATTAAGTTCCGATACCGTGCCGTTAGTTAACATTGAAAACTGTCTTCGTATTTCCTTGTTTTAATGCACTATTTAAAATATACATAGTGTACCCCCTAATTGACCTATAAATATTTCCTGTGGTAGGGTACACTATTACCCTGTAATACAATACCTTGTTCAATTTAAATATTATGGGTCAATATTAAGGTTTGATATTGCGCCTTGCGTAAGTTAACCATTGAAAGATGTCTTTGAATTTTTAAAGCATTTTAGAACGCTTATTTCTTCATTTTAAGCTTCTCAGAACACTTTATTTCGCATAGGCATACATAGTAAACTTTAGGGTCTCGCTGTGTACCCCCTAATTGACCTATAATTATTTCCTGTGGTAGGGTACACTATTACCCTGTAATATAATAGGTGGTCCAATTTAAAAAATATAGGTCAATATTAAGGTCCGATACCGTGCCGTTAGTTAGCATAGAAAAATGTCTTTGAATTTTAAAAGCATTTTAGAACGCTTATTTCCTCATTTTAAGCTTCTCAGAACACTTTATTTCGCATAGGCATACATAGTAAACTTTAGGGTCACACTGTGTACCCCCTAATTGACCTATAATTATTTCCTTTGGAAGGGTACACTATTACCCTGTAATATAATACCTGGTCCAATTTAAATATTATGGGTCAATATTAAGGTCTGATATTGCGCCTTGCGTTATTTAACCATTGAAAGATGTCTTTGAATTTTTAAAGCATTTTAGAACGCTTATTTCTTCATTTTAAGCTTCTCAGAACACTCTATTTCCCATAGGCATACATAGTAAAATTTAGGGTCACGCTGTGTACCCCCTAAATGACCTATAATTATTTCCTGTGGTAGGGTACACTATTACCCTGTAATATAATACGTGGTCCAATTTAAAAATTATAGGTCAATATTAAGTTCCGATACCGTGCCGTTAGTTAACATTGAAAAATGTCTTCGTATTTCCTTGTTTTAATGCACTATTTAAAATACACATAGTGTACCCCTTAATTGACCTATAATTATTTCCTGTTTTAGGGTACACTATTACCCTGTAATATAATACCTGGTCCAATTTAAATATTATGGGTCAATATTAAGGTCTGATATTGCGCCTTGCGTTAGTTAACCATTGGAAGATGTCTTTGAATTTTTAAAGCATTTTAGAACGCTTATTTCTTCTTTTTAAGCATCTCAGAACACTCTATTTCACATAGGCATACATAGTAAAATTTAGGGTCACGCTGTGTACCCCCTAAATGACCTATAATTATTTCCTGTGGTAGGGTACACTATTACCCTGTAATATAATACGTGGTCCAATTTAAAAATTATAGGTCAATATTAAGGTCCGATACCGTGCCGTTAGTTAACATAGAAAAATGTCTTTTAATTTTTAAAGCATTTTAGAACGCTTATTTCCTCATTTTAAGCTTCTCAGAACACTTTATTTCGCATAGGCATACATAGTAAAATTTAGGGACACGCTGTGTACCCCCTAAATGACCTATAATTAATTCCTGTGGTAGGGTACACTATTACCCTGTAATATAATACGTGGTCCAATGTAAAAATTATAGGTCAATATTAAGTTCCGATACCGTGCCGTTAGTTAACATTGAAAAATGTCTTTGTATTTCCTTGTTTTAATACACTATTTAAAATATACATAGTGTACCCCCTAATTGACCTATAATTATTTCCTGTGGTAGGGTACACTATTACCCTGTAATACAATACCTTGTTCAATTTAAATATTATGGGTCAATATTAAGGTTTGATATTGCGCCTTGCGTTAGTTAACCATTGAAAGATGTCTTTGAATTTTTAAAGCATTTTAGAACGCTTATTTCTTCATTTTAAGCTTCTCAGAACACTTTATTTCGCATAGGCATACATAGTAAACTTTAGGGTCACGCTGTGTACCCCCTAATTGACCTATAATTATTTCCTGTGGTAGGGTACACTATTACCCTGTAATATAATAGGTGGTCCAATTTAAAAATTATAGGTCAATATTAAGGTCCGATACCGTGCCGTTAGTTAGCATAGAAAAATGTCTTTGAATTTTAAAAGCATTTTAGAACGCTTATTTCCTCATTTTAAGCTTCTCAGAACACTTTATTTCGCATAGGCATACATAGTAAACTTTAGGGTCACACTCTGTACCCCCTAATTGACCTATAATTATTTCCTGTTTTAGGGTACACTATTACCCTGTAATATAATACCTGGTCCAATTTAAATATTATGGGTCAATATTAAGGTCTGATATTGCGCCTTGCGTTAGTTAACCATTGGAAGATGTCTTTGAATTTTTAAAGCATTTTAGAACGCTTATTTCTTCTTTTTAAGCATCTCAGAACACTCTATTTTGCATAGGCATACATAGTAAAATTTAGGGTCACGTTGTGTACCCCCTAAATGACCTATAATTATTTCCTGTGGTAGGGTACACTATTACCCTGTAATATAATACGTGGTCCAATTTAAAAATTATAGGTCAATATTAAGGTCCGATACCGTGCCGTTAGTTAACATAGAAAAATGTCTTTGAATTTTTAAAGCATTTTAGAACGCTTATTTCCTCATTTTAAGCTTCTCAGAACACTTTATTTCGCATAGGCATACATAGTAAACTTTAGGGTCACGCTGTGTACCCCCTAATTGACCTATAATTATTTCCTTTGGTAGAGTACACTATTACCCTGTAATATAATACCTGTTCCAATTTAAATTTTATGGGTCAATATTAAGGTCTGATATTGCGCCTTGCGTTAGTTAACCATTGAAAGATGTCTTTGAATTTTTAAAGCATTTTAGAACGCTTATTTCTTCATTTTAAGCTTCTCAGAACACTCTATTTCGCATAGGCATACATAGTAAAATTTAGGGTCACGCTGTGTACCCCCTAAATGACCTATAATTATTTCCTGTGGTAGGGTACACTATTACCCTGTAATATAATACGTGGTCCAATTTAAAAATTATAGGTCAATATTAAGTTCCGATACCGTGCCGTTAGTTAACATTGAAAACTGTCTTCGTATTTCCTTGTTTTAATGCACTATTTAAAATATACATAGTGTACCCCCTAATTGACCTATAATTATTTCCTGTGGTAGGGTACACTATTACCCTGTAATATAATAGGTGGTCCAATTTAAAAATTATAGGTCAATATTAAGGTCCGATACCGTGCCGTTAGTTAGCATAGAAAAATGTCTTTGAATTTTAAAAGCATTTTAGAACGCTTATTTCCTCATTTTAAGCTTCTCAGAACACTTTATTTCGCATAGGCATACATAGTAAACTTTAGGGTCACACTGTGTACCCCCTAATTGACCTATAATTATTTCCTTTGGAAGGGTACATGATTACCCTGTAATATAATACCTATTCCAATTTAAATATTATGGGTCAATATTAAGGTCTGATATTGCGCCTTGCGTTATTTAACCATTGAAAGATGTCTTTGAATTTTTAAAGCATTTTAGAACGCTTATTTCTTCATTTTAAGCTTCTCAGAACACTCTATTTCCCATAGGCATACATAGTAAAATTTAGGATCACGCTGTGTACCCCCTAAATGACCTATAATTATTTCCTGTGGTAGGGTACACTATTACCCTGTAATATAATACGTGGTCCAATTTAAAAATTATAGGTCAATATTAAGTTTCGATACCGTGCCGTTAGTTAACATTGAAAAATGTCTTCGTATTTCCTTGTTTTATTGCACTATTTAAAATACACATAGTGTACCCCCTAATTGACCTATAATTATTTCCTGTAGTAGGGTACACTATTACCCTGTAATACAATACCTGGTTCAATTTAAATATTATGGGTCAATATTAAGGTTTGATATTGCGCCTTGCGTTAGTTAACCATTGAAAGATGTCTTTGAATTTTTAAAGCATTTTAGAACGCTTATTTCTTCATTTTAAGCTTCTCAGAACACTTTATTTCGCATAGGCATACATAGTAAACTTTAGGGTCACGCTGTGTACCCCCTAATTGACCTATAATTATTTCCTGTGGTAGGGTACACTATTACCCTGTAATATAATAGGTGGTCCAATTTAAAAATTATAGGTCAATATTAAGGTCCGATACCGTGCCGTTAGTTAGCATAGAAAAATGTCTTTGAATTTTTAAAGCATTTTAGAACGCTTATTTCCTCATTTTAAGCTTCTCAGAACACTTTATTTCGCATAGGCATACATAGTAAACTTTAGGGTCACTCTGCGTACCCCCTAATTGACCTATAATTATTTCCTGTGGTAGGGTACACTATAACCCTGTAATATAATACGTGGTCCAATTTAAAAATTATAGGTCAATATTAATTTCCGATACCGTGCCGTTAGTTAACATAGAAAAGTGTCTTCGTATTTCATTGTTTTAATGCACTATTTAAAATATACATAGTGTACCCCCTAATTGACCTATAATTATTTCCTGTGGTAGGGTACACTATTACCCTGTAATATAATACCTGGTCCAATTTAAATATTATGGGTCAATATTAAGGTCTGATATTGCGCCTTGCGTTAGTTAACCATTGAAAGATGTCTTTGAATTTTTAAAGCATTTTTGAACGCTTATTTCTTCATTTTAAGCATCTCAGAACACTCTATTTCGCATAGGCATACATAGTAAAATTTAGGGTCACGCTGTGTACCCCCTAAATGACCTATAATTATTTCCTGTGATAGGGTACACTATTACCCTGTAATATAATACGTGGTCCAATTTAAAAATTATAGGTCAATATTAAGGTCCGATACCGTGCCGTTAGTTAACATAGAAAAATGTCTTTGAATTTTTAAAGCATTTTAGAGCGCTTATTTCCTCATTTTAAGCTTCTCAGAACACTTTATTTCGCATAGGCATACATAGTAAACTTTAGGGTCACGCTGTGTACCCCCTAATTGACCTATAATTATTTCCTTTGGTAGGGTACACTATTACCCTGTAATATAATACCTGGTCCAATTTAAATTTTATGGGTCAATATTAAGGTCTGATATTGCGCCTTGCGTTAGTTAACCATTGAAAGATGTCTTTGAATTTTTAAAGCATTTTAGAACGCTTATTTCTTCATTTTAAGCTTCTCAGAACACTCTATTTCGCATAGGCATACATAGTAAAAGTTAGGGTCACGCTGTGTACCCCCTAAATGACCTATAATTATTTCCTGTGGTAGGGTACACTATTACCCTGTAATATAATACGTGGTCCAATTTAAAAATTATAGGTCAATATTAAGTTCCGATACCGTGCCGTTAGTTAACATTGAAAACTGTCTTCGTATTTCCTTGTTTTAATGCACTATTTAAAATATACATAGTGTACCCCCTAATTGACCTATAAATATTTCCTGTGGTAGGGTACACTATTACCCTGTAATACAATACCTTGTTCAATTTAAATATTATGGGTCAATATTAAGGTTTGATATTGCGCCTTGCGTAAGTTAACCATTGAAAGATGTCTTTGAATTTTTAAAGCATTTTAGAACGCTTATTTCTTCATTTTAAGCTTCTCAGAACACTTTATTTCGCATAGGCATACATAGTAAACTTTAGGGTCTCGCTGTGTACCCCCTAATTGACCTATAATTATTTCCTGTGGTAGGGTACACTATTACCCTGTAATATAATAGGTGGTCCAATTTAAAAAATATAGGTCAATATTAAGGTCCGATACCGTGCCGTTAGTTAGCATAGAAAAATGTCTTTGAATTTTAAAAGCATTTTAGAACGCTTATTTCCTCATTTTAAGCTTCTCAGAACACTTTATTTCGCATAGGCATACATAGTAAACTTTAGGGTCACACTGTGTACCCCCTAATTGACCTATAATTATTTCCTTTGGAAGGGTACACTATTACCCTGTAATATAATACCTGGTCCAATTTAAATATTATGGGTCAATATTAAGGTCTGATATTGCGCCTTGCGTTATTTAACCATTGAAAGATGTCTTTGAATTTTTAAAGCATTTTAGAACGCTTATTTCTTCATTTTAAGCTTCTCAGAACACTCTATTTCCCATAGGCATACATAGTAAAATTTAGGGTCACGCTGTGTACCCCCTAAATGACCTATAATTATTTCCTGTGGTAGGGTACACTATTACCCTGTAATATAATACGTGGTCCAATTTAAAAATTATAGGTCAATATTAAGTTCCGATACCGTGCCGTTAGTTAACATTGAAAAATGTCTTCGTATTTCCTTGTTTTAATGCACTATTTAAAATACACATAGTGTACCCCTTAATTGACCTATAATTATTTCCTGTGGTAGGGTACACTATTACCCTGTAATACAATACCTGGTTCAATTTAAATATTATGGGTCAATATTAAGGTTTGATATTGCGCCTTGCGTTAGTTAACCATTGAAAGATGTCTTTGAATTTTTAAAGCATTTTAGAACGCTTATTTCTTCATTTTAAGCTTCTCAGAACACTTTATTTCGCATAGGCATACATAGTAAACTTTAGGGTCACGCTGTGTACCCCCTAATTGACCTATAATTATTTCCTGTGGTAGGGTACACTATTACCCTGTAATATAATAGGTGGTCCAATTTAAAAATTATAGGTCAATATTAAGGTCCGATACCGTGCCGTTGGTTAGCATAGAAAAATGTCTTTGAATTTTTAAAGCATTTTAGAACGCTTATTTCCTCATTTTAAGCTTCTCAGAACACTTTATTTCGCATAGGCATACATAGTAAACTTTAGGGTCACTCTGCGTACCCCCTAATTGACCTATAATTATTTCCTGTGGTAGGGTACACTATAACCCTGTAATATAATACGTGGTCCAATTTAAAAATTATAGGTCAATATTAATTTCCGATACCGTGCCGTTAGTTAACATAGAAAAGTGTCTTCGTATTTCCTTGTTTTAATGCACTATTTAAAATATACATAGTGTACCCCCTAATTGACCTATAATTATTTCCTGTGGTAGGGTACACTATTACCCTGTAATATAATACCTGGTCCAATTTAAATATTATGGGTCAATATTAAGGTCTGATATTGCGCCTTGCGTTAGTTAACCATTGAAAGATGTCTTTGAATTTTTAAAGCATTTTTGAACGCATATTTCTTCATTTTAAGCATCTCAGAACACTCTATTTCGCATAGGCATACATAGTAAAATTTAGGGTCACGCTGTGTACCCCCTAAATGACCTATAATTATTTCCTGTGGTAGGGTACATTATTACCCTGTAATATAATACGTGGTCCAATTTAAAAATTATAGGTCAATATTAAGGTCCGATACCGTGCCGTTAGTTAACATAGAAAAATGTCTTTGAATTTTTAAAGCATTTTAGAACACTTATTTCCTCATTTTAAGCTTCTCAGAACACTTTATTTCGCATAGACATACATAGTAAAATTTAGGGTCACGCTGTGTACCCCCTAAATGACCTATAATTAATTCCTGTGGTAGGGTACACTATTACCCTGTAATATAATACGTGGACCAGTGTAAAAATTATAGGTCAATATTAAGTTCCGATACCGTGCCGTTAGTTAACATTGAAAAATGTCTTCGTATTTCCTTGTTTTAATGCACTATTTAAAATATACATAGTGTACCCCCTAATTGACCTATAATTATTTCCTGTGGTAGGGTACACTATTACCCTGTAATACAATACCTTGTTCAATTTAAATATTATGGGTCAATATTAAGGTTTGATATTGCGCCTTGCGTTAGTTAACCATTGAAAGATGTCTTTGAATTTTTAAAGCATTTTAGAACGCTTATTTCTTCATTTTAAGCTTCTCAGAACACTTTATTTCGCATAGGCATACATAGTAAACTTTAGGGTCACGCTGTGTACCCCCTAATTGACCTATAATTATTTCCTGTGGTAGGGTACACTATTACCCTGTAATATAATAGGTGGTCCAATTTAAAAATTATATTTCAATATTAAGGTCCGATACCGTGCCGTTAGTTAGCATAGAAAAATGTCTTTGAATTTTAAAAGCATTTTAGAACGCTTATTTCCTCATTTTAAGCTTCTCAGAACACTTTATTTCGCATAGGCATACATAGTAAAATTTAGGGTCACACTGTGTACCCCGTAATTGACCTATAATTATTTCCTGTGGTAGGGTACACTATTACCCTGTAATATAATACGTGGTCCAATTTAAAAATTATGGGTCAATATTAAGGTCCAATACCGTGCAGTTAGTTAACATAGAAAAGTGTCTTCGTATTTCCTTGTTTTAATGCACAATTTAAAATATACATAGTGTACCCCCTAATTGACCTATAATTATTTCCTGTGGTAGGGTACACTATTACCCTGTAATATAATACCTGGTCCAATTTAAATATTATGGGTCAATATTAAGGTCTGATATTGCGCCTTGCGCTAGTTAACCATTGAAAGATGTCTTTGAATTTTTAAAGCATTTTAGAACGCTTATTTCTTCATTTTAAGCTTCTCAGAACACTCTATTTCGCATAAGCATACATAGTAAAATTTAGGGTCACGCTGTGTACCCCCTAAATGACCTATAAATATTTCCTGTGGTAGGGTACACTATTACCCTGTAATATAATACGTGGTCCAATTTAAAAATTATAGGTCAATATTAAGGTCCGATACCGTGCCGTTAGTTAACATTGAAAAATGTCTTTGAATTTTTAAAGCATTTTAGAACGCTTATTTTCTCATTTTAAGCTTCTCAGAACACTTTATTTCGCATAGGCATACATAGTAAACTTTAGGGTCACGCTGTGTACCCCCTAATTGACCTATAAGTATTTCCTGTGGTAGGGTACACTATTACCCTGTAATATAATACGTGGTCCAATTTAAAAATTATGGGTCAATATTAAGGTCCGATACCGTGCCGTTAGTTAACATAGAAAAGTGTCTTCGTATTTCCTTGTTTTAATGCACAATTTAAAATATACATAGTGTACCCCCTAATTGACCTATAATTATTTCCTGTGGTAGGGTACACTATTACCCTGTAATATAATACCTGGTCCAATTTAAATATTATGGGTCAATATTAAGGTGTGATATTGCGCCTTGCGCTAGTTAACCATTGAAAGATGTCTTTGAATTTTTAAAGCATTTTAGAACGCTTATTTCTTCATTTTAAGCTTCTCAGAACACTCTATTTCGCATAAGAATACATAGTAAAATTTAGGGTCACGCTGTGTACCCCCTAAATGACCTATAAATATTTCCTGTGGTAGGGTACACTATTACCCTGTAATATAATACCTGGTCCAATTTAAATATTATGGGTCAATATTAAGGTCTGATATTGCGCCTTGCGTTAGTTAACCATTGAAAGATGTCTTTGAATTTTTAAAGCATTTTTGAATGCATATTTCTTCATTTTAAGCATCTCAGAACACTCTCTTTCGCATAGGCATACATAGTGTAAAATTTAGGGTCACGCTGTGTACCCCCTAAATGACCTATAATTATTTCCTGTGGTAGGGTACATTATTACCCTGTAATATAATACGTGGTCCAATTTAAAAATTATAGGTCAATATTAAGGTCCGATACCGTGCCGTTAGTTAACATAGAAAAATGTCTTTGAATTTTTAAAGCATTTTAGAACGCTTATTTCCTCATTTTAAGCTTCTCAGAACACTTTATTTCGCATAGGCATACATAGTAAAATTTAGGGTCACGCTGTGTACCCCCTAAATGACCTATAATTAATTCCTGTGGTAGGGTACACTATTACCCTGTAATATAATACGTGGTCCAATGTAAAAATTATAGGTCAATATTAAGTTCCGATACCGTGCCGTTAGTTAACATTGAAAAATGTCTTCGTATTTCCTTGTTTTAATGCACTATTTAAAATATACATAGTGTACCCCCTAATTGACCTATAATTATTTCCTGTGGTAGGGTACACTATTACCCTGTAATACAATACCTTGTTCAATTTAAATATTATGGGTCAATATTAAGGTTTGATATTGCGCCTTGCGTTAGTTAACCATTGAAAGATGTCTTTGAATTTTTAAAGCATTTTAGAACGCTTATTTCTTCATTTTAAGCTTCTCAGAACACTTTATTTCGCATAGGCATACATAGTAAACTTTAGGGTCACGCTGTGTACCCCCTAATTGACCTATAATTATTTCCTGTGGTAGGGTACACTATTACCCTGTAATATAATAGGTGGTCCAATTTAAAAATTATAGGTCAATATTAAGGTCCGATACCGTGCCGTTAGTTAGCATAGAAAAATGTCTTTGAATTTTAAAAGCATTTTAGAACGCTTATTTCCTCATTTTAAGCTTCTCAGAACACTTTATTTCGCATAGGCATACATAGTAAACTTTAGGGTCACACTGTGTACCCCCTAATTGACCTATAATTATTTCCTGTGGTAGGGTACACTATTACCCTGTAATATAATACGTGGTCCAATTTAAAAATTATGGGTCAATATTAAGGTCCGATACCGTGCCGTTAGTTAACATAGAAAAGTGTCTTCGTATTTCCTTGTTTTAATGCACAATTTAAAATATACATAGTGTACCCCCTAATTGACCTATAATTATTTCCTGTGGTAGGGTACACTATTACCCTGTAATATAATACCTGGTCCAATTTAAATATTATGGGTCAATATTAAGGTCTGATATTGCGCCTTGCGCTAGTTAACCATTGAAAGATGTCTTTTAATTTTTAAAGCATTTTAGAACGCTTATTTCTTCATTTTAAGCTTCTCAGAACACTCTATTTCGCATAAGCATACATAGTAAAATTTAGGGTCACGGTGTGTACCCCCTAAATGACCTATAAATATTTCCTGTGGTAGGGTACACTATTACCCTGTAATATAATACGTGGTCCAATTTAAAAATTATAGGTCAATATTAAGGTCCGATACCGTGCCGTTAGTTAACATTGAAAAATGTCTTTGAATTTTTAAAGCATTTTAGAACGCTTATTTCCTCATTTTAAGCTTCTCAGAACACTTTATTTCGCATAGGCATACATAGTAAACTTTAGGGTCACGCTGTGTACCCCCTAATTGACCTATAATTATTTCCTGTGGTAGGATACACTATAACCCTGTAATATAATACGTGGTCCAATTTAAAAATTATAGGTCAATATTAAGGTCCGATACCGTGCCGTTAGTTAACATAGAAAAGTGTCTTCGTATTTCCTTGTTTTAATGCACTATTTAAAATATACATAGTGTACCCCTAATTGACCTATAATTATTTCCTGTGGTAGGGTACACTATTACCCTGTAATACAATACCTGGTTCAATTTAAATATTATGGGTCAATATTAAGGTTTGATATTGCGCCTTGCGTTAGTTAACCATTGAAAGATGTCTTTGAATTTTTAAAGCATTTTAGAATGCTTATTTCTTCATTTTAAGCTTCTCAGAACACTTTATTTCGCATAGGCATACATAGTAAACTTTTGGGTCACGCTGTGTACCCCCTAATTGACCTATAATTATTTCCATTGGTAGGGTACACTATTACCCTGTAATATAATAGGTGGTCCAATTTAAAAATTATAGGTCAATATTAAGGTCCGATACCGTGCCGTTAGTTAGCATAGAAAAATGTCTTTGAATTTTAAAAGCATTTTAGAACGCTTATTTCCTCATTTTAAGCTTCTCAGAACACTTTATTTCGCATAGGCATACATAGTAAAATTTAGGGTCACACTGTGTACCCCCTAATTGACCTATAATTATTTCCTGTGGTAGGGTACACTATTACCCTGTAATATAATACGTGGTCCAATTTAAAAATTATGGGTCAATATTAAGGTCCAATACCGTGCAGTTAGTTAACATAGAAAAGTGTCTTCGTATTTCCTTGTTTTAATGCACAATTTAAAATATACATAGTGTACCCCCTAATTGACCTATAATTATTTCCTGTGGTAGGGTACACTATTACCCTGTAATATAATACCTGGTCCAATTTAAATATTATGGGTCAATATTAAGGTCTGATATTGCGCCTTGCGCTAGTTAACCATTGAAAGATGTCTTTGAATTTTTAAAGCATTTTAGAACGCTTATTTCTTCATTTTAAGCTTCTCAGAACACTCTATTTCGCATAAGCATACATAGTAAAATTTAGGGTCACGCTGTGTACCCCCTAAATGACCTATAAATATTTCCTGTGGTAGGGTACACTATTACCCTGTAATATAATACGTGGTCCAATTTAAAAATTATAGGTCAATATTAAGGTCCGATACCGTGCCGTTAGTTAACATTGAAAAATGTCTTTGAATTTTTAAAGCATTTTAGAACGCTTATTTCCTCATTTTAAGCTTCTCAGAACACTTTATTTCGCATAGGCATACATAGTAAACTATAGGGTCACGCTGTGTACCCCCTAATTGACCTATAATTATTTCCTGTGGTAGGGTACACTATTACCCTGTAATATAATACGTGGTCCAATTTAAAAATTATGGGTCAATATTAAGGTCCGATACCGTGCCGTTAGTTAACATAGAAAAGTGTCTTCGTATTTCCTTGTTTTAATGCACAATTTAAAATATACATAGTGTACCCCCTAATTGACCTATAATTATTTCCTGTGGTAGGGTACACTATTACCCTGTAATATAATACCTGGTCCAATTTAAATATTATGGGTCAATATTAAGGTCTGATATTGCGCCTTGCGCTAGTTAACCATTGAAAGATGTCTTTGAATTTTTAAAGCATTTTAGAACGCTTATTTCTTCATTTTAAGCTTCTCAGAACACTCTATTTCGCATAAGCATACATAGTAAAATTTAGGGTCACGCTGTGTACCCCCTAAATGACCTATAAATATTTCCTGTGGTAGGGTACACTATTACCCTGTAATATAATACCTGGTTCAATTTAAATATTATGGGTCAATATTAAGGTCTGATATTGCGCCTTGCGTTAGTTAACCATTGAAAGATGTCTTTGAATTTTTAAAGCATTTTTGAACGCATATTTCTTCATTTTAAGCATCTCAGAACACTCTATTTCGCATAGGCATACATAGTGTAAAATTTAGGGTCACGCTGTGTACCCCCTAAATGACCTATAATTTTTTCCTGTGGTAGGGTACATTATTACCCTGTAATATAATACGTGGTCCAATTTAAAAATTATAGGACAATATTAAGGTCCGATACCGTGCCGTTAGTTAACATAGAAAAATGTCTTTGAATTTTTAAAGCATTTTAGAACGCTTATTTCCTCATTTTAAGCTTCTCAGAACACTTTATTTCGCATAGGCATACATAGTAAAATTTAGGGTCACGCTGTGTACCCCCTAAATGACCTATAATTAATTCCTGTGGTAGGGTACACTATTACCCTGTAATATAATACGTGGTCCAATGTAAAAATTATAGGTCAATATTAAGTTCCGATACCGTGCCGTTAGTTAACATTGAAAAATGTCTTCGTATTTCCTTGTTTTAATGCACTATTTAAAATATACATAGTGTACCCCCTAATTGACCTATAATTATTTCCTGTGGTAGGGTACACTATTACCCTGTAATACAATACCTTGTTCAATTTAAATATTATGGGTCAATATTAAGGTTTGATATTGCGCCTTGCGTTAGTTAACCATTGAAAGATGTCTTTGAATTTTTAAAGCATTTTAGAACGCTTATTTCTTCATTTTAAGCTTCTCAGAACACTTTATTTCGCATAGGCATACATAGTAAAATTTAGGGTCACACTGTGTACCCCCTAATTGACCTATAATTATTTCCTGTGGTAGGGTACACTATTACCCTGTAATATAATACGTGGTCCAATTTAAAAATTATGGGTCAATATTAAGGTCCAATACCGTGCAGTTAGTTAACATAGAAAAGTGTCTTCGTATTTCCTTGTTTTAATGCACAATTTAAAATATACATAGTGTACCCCCTAATTGACCTATAATTATTTCCTGTGGTAGGGTACACTATTACCCTGTAATATAATACCTGGTCCAATTTAAATATTATGGGTCAATATTAAGGTCTGATATTGCGCCTTGCGCTAGTTAACCATTGAAAGATGTCTTTGAATTTTTAAAGCATTTTAGAACGCTTATTTCTTCATTTTAAGCTTCTCAGAACACTCTATTTCGCATAAGCATACATAGTAAAATTTAGGGTCACGCTGTGTACCCCCTAAATGACCTATAAATATTTCCTGTGGTAGGGTACACTATTACCCTGTAATATAATAGGTGGTCCAATTTAAAAATTATAGGTCAATATTAAGGTCCGATACCGTGCCGTTAGTTAGCATAGAAAAATGTCTTTGAATTTTAAAAGCATTTTAGAACGCTTATTTCCTCATTTTAAGCTTCTCAGAACACTTTATTTCGCATAGGCATACATAGTAAACTTTAGGGTCACACTGTGTACCCCCTAATTGACCTATAATTATTTCCTGTGGTAGGGTACACTATTACCCTGTAATATAATACGTGGTCCAATTTAAAAATTATGGGTCAATATTAAGGTCCGATACCGTGCCGTTAGTTAACATAGAAAAGTGTCTTCGTATTTCCTTGTTTTAATGCACAATTTAAAATATACATAGTGTACCCCCTAATTGACCTATAATTATTTCCTGTGGTAGGGTACACTATTACCCTGTAATATAATACCTGGTCCAATTTAAATATTATGGGTCAATATTAAGGTCTGATATTGCGCCTTGCGCTAGTTAACCATTGAAAGATGTCTTTGAATTTTTAAAGCATTTTAGAACGCTTATTTCTTCATTTTAAGCTTCCCAGAACACTCTATTTCGCATAAGCATACATAGTAAAATTTAGGGTCACGCTGTGTACCCCCTAAATGACCTATAAATATTTCCTGTGGTAGGGTACATTATTACCCTGTAATATAATACGTGGTCCAATTTAAAAATTATAGGACAATATTAAGGTCCGATACCGTGCCGTTAGTTAACATAGAAAAATGTCTTTGAATTTTTAAAGCATTTTAGAACGCTTATTTCCTCATTTTAAGCTTCTCAGAACACTTTATTTCGCATAGGCATACATAGTAAAATTTAGGGTCACGCTGTGTACCCCCTAAATGACCTATAATTAATTCCTGTGGTAGGGTACACTATTACCCTGTAATATAATACGTGGTCCAATGTAAAAATTATAGGTCAATATTAAGTTCCGATACCGTGCCGTTAGTTAACATTGAAAAATGTCTTCGTATTTCCTTGTTTTAATGCACTATTTAAAATATACATAGTGTACCCCCTAATTGACCTATAATTATTTCCTGTGGTAGGGTACACTATTACCCTGTAATACAATACCTTGTTCAATTTAAATATTATGGGTCAATATTAAGGTTTGATATTGCGCCTTGCGTTAGTTAACCATTGAAAGATGTCTTTGAATTTTTAAAGCATTTTAGAACGCTTATTTCTTCATTTTAAGCTTCTCAGAACACTTTATTTCGCATAGGCATACATAGTAAACTTTAGGGTCACGCTGTGTACCCCCTAATTGACCTATAATTATTTCCTGTGGTAGGGTACACTATTACCCTGTAATATAATAGGTGGTCCAATTTAAAAATTATAGGTCAATATTAAGGTCCGATACCGTGCCGTTAGTTAGCATAGAAAAATGTCTTTGAATTTTAAAAGCATTTTAGAACGCTTATTTCCTCATTTTAAGCTTCTCAGAACACTTTATTTCGCATAGGCATACATAGTAAACTTTAGGGTCACACTGTGTACCCCCTAATTGACCTATAATTATTTCCTGTGGTAGAGTACACTATAACCCTGTAATATAATACGTGGTCCAATTTAAAAATTATAGGTCAATATTAAGGTCCGATACCGTGCCGTTAGTTAACATAGAAAAGTGTCTTCGTATTTCCTTGTTTTAATGCACTATTTAAAATATACATAGTGTACCCCCTAATTGACCTATAATTATTTCCTGTGGAAGGGTACACTATTACCCTGTAATATAATACCTGGTCCAATTTAAATATTATGGGTCAATATTAAGGTCTGATATTGCGCCTTGCGTTAGTTAACCATTGAAAGATGTCTTTGAATTTTTAAAGCATTTTAGAACGCTTATTTCTTCATTTTAAGCTTCTCAGAACACTCTATTTCGCATTGGCATACATAGTAAATTTTAGGGTCATGCTGTGTACCACCTAATTGACCTATAATTATTTCCTGTGGTAAGGTACACTATTACCCTGTAATATAATACGTGGTACAATTTAAAAATTATAGGTCAATATTAAGGTCCGATACCGTGCCGTTAGTTAACATAGAAAAGTGTCTTCGTATTTCCTTGTTTTAATGCACTATTTAAAATATACATAGTGTACCCCCTAATTGACCTATAATTATTTCCTGTGGTAGGGTGCACTATTACCCTGTAATATAATACCTGGTCCAATTTAAATATTATGGGACAATATTAAGGTCTGATATTGCGCCTTGCGCTAGTTAACCATTGAAAGATGTCTTTGAATTTTTAAAGCATTTTAGAACGCTTATTTCTTCATTTTAAGCTTCTCAGAACACTTTATTTCGCATAGGCATACATAGTAAAATTTAGGGTCACGCTGTGTACCCCCTAAATGACCTATAATTATTTCCTGTGGTAGGGCACACTATTACCCTGTAATATAATACGTGGTCCAATTTAAAAATTATAGGTCAATATTAAGGTCCGATACCGTGCCGTTAGTTAACATAGAAAAATGTCTTTGAATTTTTAAAGCATTTTAGAACGCTTATTTCCTCATTTTAAGCTTCTCAGAACACTTTATTTCGCATAGGCATACATAGTAAACTTTAGGGTCACTCTGTGTACCCCCTAATTGACCTATAATTATTTCCTGTGGTAGGGTACACTATAACCCTGTAATATAATACGTGGTCCAGTTTAAAAATTATAGGTCAATATTAAGGTCCGATACCGTGCCGTTAGTTAACATAGAAAAGTGTCTTCGTATTTCCTTGTTTTAATGCACTATTTAAAATATACATAGTGTATCCCCTAATTGACCTATAATTATTTCCTGTGGTAGGGTACACTATTACCCTGTAATATAATACCTGGTCCAATTTAAATATTATGGGTCAATATTAAGGTCTGATATTGCGCCTTGCGTTAGTTAACCATTGAAAGATGTCTTTGATTTTTTAAAGCATTTTAGAACGCTTATTTCTTCATTTTAAGCATCTCAGAACACTCTATTTCGCATAGGCATATATAGTAAACTTTAGGGTCACTCTGTGTACCCCCTAATTGACCTATAATTATTTCCTGTGGTAGGGTACACTATAACCCTGTAATATAATACGTGGTCAAATTTAAAAATTATAGGTCAATATTAAGGTCCGATACCGTGCCGTTAGTTAACATAGAAAAGTGTCTTCGTATTTACTTGTTTTAATGCACTATTTAAAATATACATAGTGTACCCCCTAATTGACCTATAATTATTTCCTGTGGTAGGGTACACTATTACCCTGTAATATAATACCTGGTCCAATTTAAATATTATGGGTCAATATTAAGGTCTGATATTGCGCCTAGCGTTAGTTAACCATTGAAAGATGTCTTTGAATTTTTAAAGCATTTTAGAACGCTTATTTCTTCATTTTAAGCTTCTCAGAACACTTTATTTCGCATAGGCATACATAGTAAACTTTAGGGTCACGCTGTGTACCCCCTAATTGACCTATAATTATTTCCTGTGGTAGGATACACTATAACCCTGTAATATAATACGTGGTCCAATTTAAAAATTATAGGTCAATATTAAGGTCCGATACCGTGCCGTTAGTTAACATAGAAAAGTGTCTTCGTATTTCCTTGTTTTAATGCACTATTTAAAATATACATAGTGTACCCCCTAATTGACCTATAATTATTTCCTGTGGAAGGGTACACTATTACCCTGTAATATAATACCTGGTCCAATTTAAATATTATGGGTCAATATTAAGGTCTGATATTGCGCCTTGCGTTAGTTAACCATTGAAAGATGTCTTTGAATTTTTAAAGCATTTTTGAACGCTTATTTCTTCATTTTAAGCATCTCAGAACACTCTATTTCGCATAGGCATACATAGTAAAATTTAGGGTCACGCTGTGTACCCCTTAAATGACCTATAAATATTTCCTGTGGTAGGGTACACTATTACCCTGTAATATAATACGTGGTCCAATTTAAAAATTATAGGTCAATATTAAGGTCCGATACCGTGCCGTTAGTTAACATAGAAAAATGTCTTTGAATTTTTAAAGCATTTTAGAACGCTTATTTCCTCATTTTAAGCTTCTCAAAACACTTTACTTCGCATAGGCATACATAGTAAAATTTAGGGTCACGCTGTGTACCCCCTAAATGACCTATAATTAATTCCTGTGGTAGGGTACACTATTACCCTGTAATATAATACGTGGTCCAATGTAAAAATTATAGGTCAATATTAAGTTCCGATACCGTGCTGTTAGTTAACATTGAAAAATGTCGTATTTACTTGTTTTAATGCACTATTTAAAATATACATAGTGTACCCCCTAATTGACCTATAATTATTTCCTGTGGTAGGGTACACTATTACCCTGTAATACAATACCTTGTTCAATTTAAATATTATGGGTCAATATTAAGGTTTGATATTGCGCCTTGCGTTAGTTAACCATTGAAAGATGTCTTTGAATTTTTAAAGCATTTTAGAACGCTTATTTCTTCATTTTAAGCTTCTCAGAACACTTTATTTCGCATAGGCATACATAGTAAACTTTAGGGTCACGCTGTGTACCCCCTAATTGACCTATAATTATTTCCTGTGGTAGGGTACACTATTACCCTGTAATATAATAGGTGGTCCAATTTAAAAATTATAGGTCAATATTAAGGTCCGATACCGTGCCGTTAGTTAGCATAGAAAAATGTCTTTGAATTTTTAAAGCATTTTAGAACGCTTATTTCCTCATTTTAAGCTTCTCAGAACACTTTATTTCGCATAGGCATACATAGTAAACTTTAGGGTCACTCTGCGTACCCCCTAATTGACCTATAATTATTTCCTGTGATAGGGTACACTATAACCCTGTAATATAATACGTGGTCCAATTTACAAATTATAGGTCAATATTAAGGTCCGATACCGTGCCGTTAGTTAACATAGAAAAGTGTCTTCGTATTTGCTTGTTTTAATGCACTATTTAAAATATAAATAGTGTACCCCCTAATTGACCTATAATTATTTCCTGTGGTAGGGTACACTATTACCCTGTAATACAATACCTTGTTCAATTTAAATATTATGGGTCAATATTAAGGTTTGATATTGCGCCTTGCGTTAGTTAACCATTGAAAGATGTCTTTGAATTTTTAAAGCATTTTAGAACGCTTATTTCTTCATTTTAAGCTTCTCAGAACACTTTATTTCGCATAGGCATACATAGTAAACTTTAGGGTCACGCTGTGTACCCCCTAATTGACCTATAATTATTTCCTGTGGTAGGGTACACTATTACCCTGTAATATAATAGGTGGTCCAATTTAAAAATTATAGGTCAATATTAAGGTCCGATACCGTGCCGTTAGTTAGCATAGAAAAATGTCTTTGAATTTTTAAAGCATTTTAGAACGCTTATTTCCTCATTTTAAGCTTCTCAGAACACTTTATTTCGCATAGGCATACATAGTAAACTTTAGGGTCACTCTGCGTACCCCCTAATTGACCTATAATTATTTCCTGTGATAGGGTACACTATAACCCTGTAATATAATACGTGGTCCAATTTACAAATTATAGGTCAATATTAAGGTCCGATACCGTGCCGTTAGTTAACATAGAAAAGTGTCTTCGTATTTCCTTGTTTTAATGCACTATTTAAAATATAAATAGTGTACCCCCTAATTGACCTATAATTATTTCCTGTGGTAGGGTACACTATTACCCTGTAATACAATACCTTGTTCAATTTAAATATTATGGGTCAATATTAAGGTTTGATATTGCGCCTTGCGTTAGTTAACCATTGAAAGATGTCTTTGAATTTTTAAAGCATTTTAGAACGCTTATTTCTTCATTTTAAGCTTCTCAGAACACTTTATTTCGCATAGGCATACATAGTAAACTTTAGGGTCACGCTGTGTACCCCCTAATTGACCTATAATTATTTCCTGTGGTAGGGTACACTATAACCCTGTAATATAATACGTGGTCCAATTTAAAAATTATAGGTCAATATTAAGGTCCGATACCGTGCCGTTAGTTAACATAGAAAAGTGTCTTCGTATTTTCTTGTTTTAATGCACTATTTAAAACATACATAGTGTACCCCCTAATTGACCTATAATTATTTCCTGTTGTAGGGTACACTATTACCCTGTAATATAATACCTGGTCCAATTGAAATATTATGGTTCCATATTAAGGTCTGATATCGCGCCTTGCGTTAGTTAACCATTGAAAGATGTCTTTGAATTTTTAAAGCATTTTAGAACGCTTATTTCTTCATTTTAAGCTTCTCAGAACACTCTATTTCGCATAGGCATACATAGTAAATTTTAGGGTCATGCTGTGTACCACCTAATTGACCTATAATTATTTCCTGTGGTAAGGTACACTATTACCCTGTAATATAATACGTGGTACAATTTAAAAATTATAGGTCAATATTAAGGTCCGATACCGTGCCGTTAGTTAACATAGAAAAGTGTCTTCGTATTTCCTTGTTTTAATGCACTATTTAAAATATACATAGTGTACCCCCTAATTGACCTATAATTATTTCCTGTGGTAGGGTGCACTATTACCCTGTAATATAATACCTGGTCCAATTTAAATATTATGGGTCAATATTAAGGTCTGATATTGCGCCTTGCGCTAGTTAACCATTGAAAGATGTCTTTGAATTTTTAAAGCATTTTAGAACGCTTATTTCTTAATTTTAAGCTTCTCAGAACACTTTATTTCGCATAGGCATACATAGTAAAATTTAGGGTCACGCTGTGTACCCCCTAAATGACCTATAATTATTTCCTGTGGTAGGGCACACTATTACCCTGTAATATAATACGTGGTCCAATTTAAAAATTATAGGTCAATATTAAGGTCCGATACCGTGCCGTTAGTTAACATAGAAAAATGTCTTTGAATTTTTAAAGCACTTTAGAACGCTTATTTCCTCATTTTAAGCTTCTCAGAACACTTTATTTCGCATAGGCATACATAGTAAACTTTAGGGTCACTCTGTGTACCCCCTAATTGACCTATAATTATTTCCTGTGGTAGGGTACACTATAACCCTGTAATATAATACGTGGTCCAGTTTAAAAATTATAGGTCAATATTAAGGTCCGATACCGTGCCGTTAGTTAACATAGAAAAGTGTCTTCGTATTTCCTTGTTTTAATGCACTATTTAAAATATACATAGTGTATCCCCTAATTGACCTATAATTATTTCCTGTGGTAGGGTACACTATTACCCTGTAATATAATACCTGGTCCAATTGAAACATTATGGTTCCATATTAAGGTCTGATATCGCGCCTTGCGTTAGTTAACCATTGAAAGATGTCTTTGAATTTTTAAAGCATTTTAGAACGCTTATTTCTTCATTTTAAGCTTCTCAGAACACTCTATTTCGCATAGGCATAAATAGTAAATTTTAGGGTCATGCTGTGAACCACCTAATTGACCTATAATTATTTCCTGTGGTAAGGTACACTATTACCCTGTAATATAATACGTGGTACAATTTAAAAATTATAGGTCAATATTAAGGTCCGATACCGTGCCGTTAGTTAACATAGAAAAGTGTCTTCGTATTTCCTTGTTTTAATGCACTATTTAAAATATACATAGTGTACCCCCTAATTGACCTATAATTATTTCCTGTGGTAGGGTGCACTATTACCCTGTAATATAATACCTGGTCCATTTAAATATTATGGGTCAATATTAAGGTCTGATATTGCGCCTTGCGCTAGTTAACCATTGAAAGATGTCTTTGAATTTTTAAAGCATTTTAGAACGCTTATTTCTTCATTTTAAGCTTCTCAGAACACTTTATTTCGCATAGGCATACATAGTAAAATTTAGGGTCAAGCTGTGTACCCCCTAAATGACCTATAATTATTTCCTGTGGTAGGGCACACTATTACCCTGTATTATAATACGTGGTCCAATTTAAAAATTATAGGTCAATATTAAGGTCCGATACCGTGCCGTTAGTTAACATAGAAAAATGTCTTTGAATTTTTAAAGCATTTTAGAACGCTTATTTCCTCATTTAAGCTTCTCAGAACACTTTATTTCGCATAGGCATACATAGTAAACTTTAGGGTCACTCTGTGTACCCCCTAATTGACCTATAATTATTTCCTGTGGTAGGGTACACTATAACCCTGTAATATAATACGTGGTCCAGTTTAAAAATTATAGGTCAATATTAAGGTCCGATACCGTGCCGTTAGTTAACATAGAAAAGTGTCTTCGTATTTCCTTGTTTTAATGCACTATTTAAAATATACATAGTGTATCCCCTAATTGACCTATAATTATTTCCTGTGGTAGGGTACACTATTACCCTGTAATATAATACCTGGTCCAATTTAAATATTATGGGTCAATATTAAGGTCTGATATTGCGCCTTGCGCTAGTTAACCATTGAAAGAAGTCTTTGAATTTTTAAAGCATTTTAGAACGCTTATTTCTTCATTTTAAGCTTCTCAGAACACTCTATTTCGCATAAGCATACATAGTAAAATTTAGGGTCACGCTGTGTACCCCCTAAATGACCTATAATTATTTCCTGTGGTAGGGCACACTATTACCCTGTAATATAATACGTGGTCCAATTTAAAAATTATAGATCAATATTAAGGTCCGATACCGTGCCGTTAGTTAACATAGAAAAATGTCTTTGAATTTTTAAAGCACTTTAGAACGCTTATTTCCTCATTTTAAGCTTCTCAGAACAGTTTATTTCGCATAGGCATACATAGTAAACTTTAGGGTCACTCTGTGTACCCCCTAATTGACCTATAATTATTTCCTGTGGTAGGGTACACTATAACCCTGTAATATAATACGTGGTCCAGTTTAAAAATTATAGGTCAATATTAAGGTCCGATATCGTGCCGTTATTTAACATAGAAAAGTGTCTTCGTATTTCCTTGTTTTACTGCACTATTTAAAATATACATAGTGTATCCCCTAATTGACCTATAATTATTTCCTGTGGTAGGGTACACTATTACCCTGTAATATAATACCTGGTCCAATTGAAATATTATGGTTCCATATTAAGGTCTGATATCGCGCCTTGCGCTAGTTAACCATTGAAAGATGTCTTTGAATTTTTAAAGCATTTTAGAACGCTTATTTCTTCATTTTAAGCTTCTCAGAACACTCTATTTCGCATAGGCATAAATAGTAAATTTTAGGGTCTTGCTGTGTACCACCTAATTGACCTATAATTATTTCCTGTGGTAAGGTACACTATTACGCTGTAATATAATACGTGGTACAATTTAAAAATTATAGGTCAATATTAAGGTCCGATACCGTGCCGTTAGTTAACATAGAAAAGTGTCTTCGTATTTCCTTGTTTTAATGCACTATTTAAAATATACATAGTGTACCCCCTAATTGACCTATAATTATTTCCTGTGGTAGGGTGCACTATTACCCTGTAATATAATACCTGGTCCAATTTAAATATTATGGGTCAATATTAAGGTCTGATATTGCGCCTTGCGCTAGTTAACCATTGAAAGATGTCTTTGAATTTTTAAAGCATTTTAGAACGCTTATTTCTTCATTTTAAGCTTCTCAGAACACTTTATTTCGCATAGGCATACATAGTAAAATTTAGGGTCAAGCTGTGTACCCCCTAAATGACCTATAATTATTTCCTGTGGTAGGGCACACTATTACCCTGTATTATAATACGTGGTCCAATTTAAAAATTATAGGTCAATATTAAGGTCCGATACCGTGCCGTTAGTTAACATAGAAAAATGTCTTTGAATTTTTAAAGCATTTTAGAACGCTTATTTCCTCATTTAAGCTTCTCAGAACACTTTATTTCGCATAGGCATACATAGTAAACTTTAGGGTCACTCTGTGTATCCCCTAATTGACCTATAATTATTTCCTGTGGTAGGGTACACTATTACCCTGTAATATAATACCTGGTCCAATTTAAATATTATGGGTCAATATTAAGGTCTGATATTGCGCCTTGCGCTAGTTAACCATTGAAAGAAGTCTTTGAATTTTTAAAGCATTTTAGAACGCTTATTTCTTCATTTTAAGCTTCTCAGAACACTCTATTTCGCATAAGCATACATAGTAAAATTTAGGGTTGGCTGTGTACCCCCTAAATGACCTATAATTATTTCCTGTGGTAGGGCACACTATTACCCTGTAATATAATACGTGGTCCAATTTAAAAATTATAGATCAATATTAAGGTCCGATACCGTGCCGTTAGTTAACATAGAAAAATGTCTTTGAATTTTTAAAGCACTTTAGAACGCTTATTTCCTCATTTTAAGCTTCTATGAACACTTTATTTCGCATAGGCATACATAGTAAACTTTAGGGTCACTCTGTGTACCCCCTAATTGACCTATAATTATTTCCTGTGGTAGGGTACACTATAACCCTGTAATATAATACGTGGTCCAGTTTAAAAATTATAGGTCAATATTAAGGTCCGATATCGTGCCGTTATTTAACATAGAAAAGTGTCTTCGTATTTCCTTGTTTTACTGCACTATTTAAAATATACATAGTGTATCCCCTAATTGACCTATAATTATTTCCTGTGGTAGGGTACACTATTACCCTGTAATATAATACCTGGTCCAATTGAAATATTATGGTTCCATATTAAGGTCTGATATCGCGCCTTGCGTTAGTTAACCATTGAAAGATGTCTTTGAATTTTTAAAGCATTTTAGAACGCTTATTTCTTCATTTTAAGCTTCTCAGAACACTCTATTTCGCATAGGCATAAATAGTAAATTTTAGGGTCTTGCTGTGTACCACCTAATTGACCTATAATTATTTCCTGTGGTAAGGTACACTATTACGCTGTAATATAATACGTGGTACAATTTAAAAATTATAGGTCAATATTAAGGTCCGATACCGTGCCGTTAGTTAACATAGAAAAGTGTCTTCGTATTTCCTTGTTTTAATGCACTATTTAAAATATACATAGGGTACCCCCTAATTGACCTATAATTATTTCCTGTGGTAGGGTGCACTATTACCCTGTAATATAATACCTGGTCCAATTTAAATATTATGGGTCAATATTAAGGTCTGATATTGCGCCTTGCGCTAGTTAACCATTGAAAGATGTCTTTGAATTTTTAAAGCATTTTAGAACGCTTATTTCTTCATTTTAAGCTTCTCAGAACACTTTATTTCGCATAGGCATACATAGTAAAATTTAGGGTCACGCTGTGTACCCCCTAAATGACCTATAATTATTTCCTGTGGTAGGGCACACTATTACCCTGTAATATAATACGTGGTCCAATTTAAAAATTATAGGTCAATATTAAGGTCCGATACCGTGCCGTTAGTTAACATAGAAAAATGTCTTTGAATTTTTAAAGCATTTTAGAACGCTTATTTCCTCATTTTAAGCTTCTCAGAACACTTTATTTCGCATAGGCATACATAGTAAACTTTAGGGTCACTCTGTGTACCCCCTAATTGACCTATAATTATTTCCTGTGGTAGGGTACACTATAACCCTGTAATATAATACGTGGTCCAGTTTAAAAATTATAGGTCAATATTAAGGTCCGATACCGTGCCGTTAGTTAACATAGAAAAGTGTCTTCGTATTTCCTTGTTTTAATGCACTATTTAAAATATACATAGTGTATCCCCTAATTGACCTATAATTATTTCCTGTGGTAGGGTACACTATTACCCTGTAATATAATACCTGGTCCAATTGAAATATTATGGTTCCATATTAAGGTCTGATATCGCGCCTTGCGTTAGTTAACCATTGAAAGATGTCTTTGAATTTTTAAAGCATTTTAAAACGCTTATTTCTTCATTTTAAGCTTCTCAGAACACTCTATTTCGCATAGGCATAAATAGTAAATTTTAGGGTCATGCTGTGTACCACCTAATTGACCTATAATTATTTCCTGTGGTAAGGTACACTATTACCCTGTAATATAATACGTGGTACAATTTAAAAATTATAGGTCAATATTAAGGTCCGATACCGTGCCGTTAGTTAACATAGAAAAGTGTCTTCGTATTTCCTTGTTTTAATGCACTATTTAAAATATACATAGTGTACCCCCTAATTGACCTATAATTATTTCCTGTGGTAGGGTGCACTATTACCCTGTAATATAATACCTGGTCCAATTTAAATATTATGGGTCAATATTAAGGTCTGATATTGCGCCTTGCGCTAGTTAACCATTGAAAGATGTCTTTGAATTTTTAAAGCATTTTAGAACGCTTATTTCTTCATTTTAAGCTTCTCAGAACACTTTATTTCGCATAGGCATACATAGTAAAATTTAGGGTCACGCTGTGTACCCCCTAAACGACCTATAATTATTTCCTGTGTTAGGGCACACTATTACCCTGTATTATAATACGTGGTCCAATTTAAAAATTATAGGTCAATATTAAGGTCCGATACCGTGCCGTTAGTTAACATAGAAAAATGTCTTTGAATTTTTAAAGCATTTTAGAACGCTTATTTCCTCATTTTAAGCTTCTCAGAACACTTTATTTCGCATAGGCATACATAGTAAACTTTAGGGTCACTCTGTGTACCCCCTAATTGACCTATAATTATTTCCTGTGGTAGGGTACACTATAACCCTGTAATATAATACGTGGTCCAGTTTAAAAATTATAGGTCAATATTAAGGTCCGATACCGTGCCGTTAGTTAACATAGAAAAGTGTCTTCGTATTTCCTTGTTTTAATGCACTATTTAAAATATACATAGTGTATCCCCTAATTGACCTATAATTATTTCCTGTGGTAGGGTACACTATTACCCTGTAATATAATACCTGGTCCAATTTAAATATTATGGGTCAATATTAAGGTCTGATATTGCGCCTTGCGCTAGTTAACCATTGAAAGAAGTCTTTGAATTTTTAAAGCATTTTAGAACGCTTATTTCTTCATTTTAAGCTTCTCAGAACACTCTATTTCGCATAAGCATACATAGTAAAATTTAGGGTCACGCTGTGTACCCCCTAAATGACCTATAATTATTTCCTGTGGTAGGGTACACTATTACCCTGTAATATAATACGTGGTCCAATTTAAAAATTATAGGTCAATATTAAGGTCCGATACCGTGCCGTTAGTTAACATTGAAAAATGTCTTTGAATTTTTAAAGCATTTTAGAACGCTTATTTCCTCATTTTAAGCTTCTCAGAACACTTTATTTCGCATAGGCATACATAGTAAACTTTAGGGTCACGCTGTGTACCCCCTAATTGACCTATAATTATTTCCTGTGGTAGGATACACTATAACCCTGTAATATAATACGTGGTCCAATTTAAAAATTATAGGTCAATATTAAGGTCAGATACCGTGCCGTTAGTTAACATAGAAAAGTGTCTTCGAATTTCCTTGTTTTAATGCACTATTTAAAATATACATAGTGTACCCCCTAATTGACCTATAATTATTTCCTGTGGTAGGGTACACTATTACCCTGTAATACAATACCTTGTTCAATTTAAATATTATGGGTCAATATTAAGGTTTGATATTGCGCCTTGCGTTAGTTAACCATTGAAAGATGTCTTTGAATTTTTAAAGCATTTTAGAACGCTTATTTCTTCATTTTAAGCTTCTCAGAACACTTTATTTCGCATAGGCATAAATAGTAAATTTTAGGGTCATGCTGTGTACCACCTAATTGACCTATAATTATTTCCTGTGGTAAGGTACACTATTACCCTGTAATATAATACGTGGTACAATTTAAAAATTATAGGTCAATATTAAGGTCCGATACCGTGCCGTTAGTTAACATAGAAAAGTGTCTTCGTATTTCCTTGTTTTAATGCACTATTTAAAATATACATAGTGTACCCCCTAATTGACCTATAATTATTTCCTGTGGTAGGGTGCACTATTACCCTGTAATATAATACCTGGTCCAATTTAAATATTATGGGTCAATATTAAGGTCTGATATTGCGCCTTGCGCTAGTTAACCATTGAAAGATGTCTTTGAATTTTTAAAGCATTTTAGAACGCTTATTTCTTCATTTTAAGCTTCTCAGAACACTTTATTTCGCATAGGCATACATAGTAAAATTTAGGGTCACGCTGTGTACCCCCTAAATGACCTATAATTATTTCCTGTGGTAGGGCACACTATTACCCTGTAATATAATACGTGGTCCAATTTAAAAATTATAGGTCAATATTAAGGTCCGATACCGTGCCGTTAGTTAACATAGAAAAATGTCTTTGAATTTTTAAAGCATTTTAGAACGCTTATTTCCTCATTTTAAGCTTCTCAGAACACTTTATTTCGCATAGGCATACATAGTAAACTTTAGGGTCACTCTGTGTACCCCCTAATTGACCTATAATTATTTCCTGTGGTAGGGTACACTATAACCCTGTAATATAATACGTGGTCCAGTTTAAAAATTATAGGTCAATATTAAGGTCCGATACCGTGCCGTTAGTTAACATAGAAAAGTGTCTTCGTATTTCCTTGTTTTAATGCACTATTTAAAATATACATAGTGTATTCCCTAATTGACCTATAATTATTTCCTGTGGTAGGGTACACTATTACCCTGTAATATAATACCTGGTCCAATTGAAATATTATGGTTCCATATTAAGGTCTGATATCGCGCCTTGCGTTAGTTAACCATTGAAAGATGTCTTTGAATTTTTAAAGCATTTTAGAACGCTTATTTCTTCATTTTAAGCTTCTCAGAACACTCTATTTCGCATAGGCATAAATAGTAAATTTTAGGGTCATGCTGTGTACCACCTAATTGACCTATAATTATTTCCTGTGGCAAGGTACACTATTACCCTGTAATATAATACGTGGTACAATTTAAAAATTATAGGTCAATATTAAGGTCCGATACCGTGCCGTTAGTTAACATAGAAAAGTGTCTTCGTATTTCCTTGTTTTAATGCACTATTTAAAATATACATAGTGTACCCCCTAATTGACCTATAATTATTTCCTGTGGTAGGGTGCACTATTACCCTGTAATATAATACCTGGTCCAATTTAAATATTATGGGTCAATATTAAGGTCTGATATTGCGCCTTGCGCTAGTTAACCATTGAAAGATGTCTTTGAATTTTTAAAGCATTTTAGAACGCTTATTTCTTCATTTTAAGCTTCTCAGAACACTTTATTTCGCATAGGCATACATAGTAAAATTTAGGGTCACGCTGTGTACCCCCTAAATGACCTATAATTATTTCCTGTGGTAGGGCACACTATTACCCTGTAATATAATACGTGGTCCAATTTAAAAATTATAGGTCAATATTAAGGTCCGATACCGTGCCGTTAGTTAACATAGAAAAATGTCTTCGTATTTCCTTGTTTTAATGCACTATTTAAAATATACATAGTGTATCCCCTAATTGACCTATAATTATTTCCTGTGGTAGGGTACACTATTACCCTGTAATATAATACCTGGTCCAATTTAAATATTATGGGTCAATATTAAGGTCTGATATTGCGCCTTGCGCTAGTTAACCATTGAAAGAAGTCTTTGAATTTTTAAAGCATTTTAGAACGCTTATTTCTTCATTTTAAGCTTCTCAGAACACTCTATTTCGCATAAGCATACATAGTAAAATTTAGGGTCACGCTGTGTACCCCCTAAATGACCTATAATTATTTCCTGTGGTAGGGTACACTATTACCCTGTAATATAATACGTGGTCCAATTTAAAAATTATAGGTCAATATTAAGGTCCGATACCGTGCCGTTAGTTAAAATTGAAAAATGTCTTTGAATTTTTAAAGCATTTTAGAACGCTTATTTCCTCATTTTAAGCTTCTCAGAACACTTTATTTCGCATAGGCATACATAGTAAACTTTAGGGTCACGCTGTGTACCCCCTAATTGACCTATAATTATTTCCTGTGGTAGGATACACTATAACCCTGTAATATAATACGTGGTCCAATTTAAAAATTATAGGTCAATATTAAGGTCAGATACCGTGCCGTTAGTTAACATAGAAAAGTGTCTTCGAATTTCCTTGTTTTAATGCACTATTTAAAATATACATAGTGTACCCCCTAATTGACCTATAATTATTTCCTGTGGTAGGGTACACTATTACCCTCAGATATAATACCTGGTTCAAGATAAATATTATGGGTCAATATTAAGGTCTGATATTGCGCCTTGCGTTAGTTAACCATAGAAAAATGTCTTTGAATTTTTAAAGCACTTTAGAACGCTTATTTCCTCATTTTAAGCTTCTCAGAACACTTTATTTCGCATAGGCATACATAGTAAACTTTAGGGTCACTCTGTGTACCCCCTAATTGACCTATAATTATTTCCTGTGGTAGGGTACACTATAACCCTGTAATATAATACGTGGTCCAGTTTAAAAATTATAGGTCAATATTAAGGTCCGATACCGTGCCGTTAGTTAACATAGAAAAGTGTCTTCGTATTTCCTTGTTTTAATGCACTATTTAAAATATACATAGTGTATTCCCTAATTGACCTATAATTATTTCCTGTGGTAGGGTACACTATTACCCTGTAATATAATACCTGGTCCAATTGAAATATTATGGTTCCATATTAAGGTCTGATATCGCGCCTTGCGTTAGTTAACCATTGAAAGATGTCTTTGAATTTTTAAAGCATTTTAGAACGCTTATTTCTTCATTTTAAGCTTCTCAGAACACTCTATTTCGCATAGGCATAAATAGTAAATTTTAGGGTCATGCTGTGTACCACCTAATTGACCTATAATTATTTCCTGTGGTAAGGTACACTATTACCCTGTAATATAATACGTGGTACAATTTAAAAATTATAGGTCAATATTAAGGTCCGATACCGTGCCGTTAGTTAACATAGAAAAGTGTCTTCGTATTTCCTTGTTTTAATGCACTATTTAAAATATACATAGTGTGCCCCCTAATTGACCTATAATTATTTCCTGTGGTAGGGTGCACTATTACCCTGTAATATAATACCTGGTCCAATTTAAATATTATGGGTCAATATTAAGGTCTGATATTGCGCCTTGCGCTAGTTAACCATTGAAAGATGTCTTTGAATTTTTAAAGCATTTTAGAACGCTTATTTCTTCATTTTAAGCTTCTCAGAACACTTTATTTCGCATAGGCATACATAGTAAAATTTAGGGTCACGCTGTGTACCCCCTAAATGACCTATAATTATTTCCTGTGGTAGGGCACACTATTACCCTGTAATATAATACGTGGTCCAATTTAAAAATTATAGGTCAATATTAAGGTCCGATACCGTGCCGTTAGTTAACATAGAAAAATGTCTTTGAATTTTTAAAGCATTTTAGAACGCTTATTTCCTCATTTTAAGCTTCTCAGAACACTTTATTTCGCATAGGCATACATAGTAAACTTTAGGGTCACTCTGTGTACCCCCTAATTGACCTATAATTATTTCCTGTGGTAGGGTACACTATAACCCTGTAATATAATACGTGGTCCAGTTTAAAAATTATAGGTCAATATTAAGGTCCGATACCGTGCCGTTAGTTAACATAGAAAAGTGTCTTCGTATTTCCTTGTTTTAATGCACTATTTAAAATATACATAGTGTATCCCCTAATTGACCTATAATTATTTCCTGTGGTAGGGTACACTATTACCCTGTAATATAATACCTGGTCCAATTTAAATATTATGGGTCAATATTAAGGTCTGATATTGCGCCTTGCGCTAGTTAACCATTGAAAGAAGTCTTTGAATTTTTAAAGCATTTTAGAACGCTTATTTCTTCATTTTAAGCTTCTCAGAACACTCTATTTCGCATAAGCATACATAGTAAAATTTAGGGTCACGCTGTGTTCCCCCTAAATGACCTATAATTATTTCCTGTGGTAGGGTACACTATTACCCTGTAATATAATACGTGGTCCAATTTAAAAATTATAGGTCAATATTAAGGTCCGATACCGTGCCGTTAGTTAAAATTGAAAAATGTCTTTGAATTTTTAAAGCATTTTAGAACGCTTATTTCCTCATTTTAAGCTTCTCAGAACACTTTATTTCGCATAGGCATACATAGTAAACTTTAGGGTCACGCTGTGTACCCCCTAATTGACCTATAATTATTTCCTGTGGTAGGATACACTATAACCCTGTAATATAATACGTGGTCCAATTTAAAAATTATAGGTCAATATTAAGGTCAGATACCGTGCCGTTAGTTAACATAGAAAAGTGTCTTCGAATTTCCTTGTTTTAATGCACTATTTAAAATATACATAGTGTACCCCCTAATTGACCTATAATTATTTCCTGTGGTAGGGTACACTATTACCCTCAGATATAATACCTGGTTCAAGTTAAATATTATGGGTCAATATTAAGGTCTGATATTGCGCCTTGCGTTAGTTAACCATAGAAAAATGTCTTTGAATTTTTAAAGCACTTTAGAACGCTTATTTCCTCATTTTAAGCTTCTCAGAACACTTTATTTCGCATAGGCATACATAGTAAACTTTAGGGTCACTCTGTGTACCCCCTAATTGACCTATAATTATTTCCTGTGGTAGGGTACACTATAACCCTGTAATATAATACGTGGTCCAGTTTAAAAATTATAGGTCAATATTAAGGTCCGATACCGTGCCGTTAGTTAACATAGAAAAGTGTCTTCGTATTTCCTTGTTTTAATGCACTATTTAAAATATACATAGTGTATCCCCTAATTGACCTATAATTATTTCCTGTGGTAGGGTACACTATTACCCTGTAATATAATACCTGGTCCAATTGAAATATTATGGTTCCATATTAAGGTCTGATATCGCGCCTTGCGTTAGTTAACCATTGAAAGATGTCTTTGAATTTTTAAAGCATTTTAGAACGCTTATTTCTTCATTTTAAGCTTCTCAGAACACTCTATTTCGCATAGGCATAAATAGTAAATTTTAGGGTCATGCTGTGTACCACCTAATTGACCTATAATTATTTCCTGTGGTAAGGTACACTATTACCCTGTAATATAATACGTGGTACAATTTAAAAATTATAGGTCAATATTAAGGTCCGATACCGTGCCGTTAGTTAACATAGAAAAGTGTCTTCGTATTTCCTTGTTTTAATGCACTATTTAAAATATACATAGTGTACCCCCTAATTGACCTATAATTATTTCCTGTGGTAGGGTGCACTATTACCCTGTAATATAATACCTGGTCCAATTTAAATATTATGGGTCAATATTAAGGTCTGATATTGCGCCTTGCGCTAGTTAACCATTGAAAGATGTCTTTGAATTTTTAAAGCATTTTAGAACGCTTATTTCTTCATTTTAAGCTTCTCAGAACACTTTATTTCGCATAGGCATACAGAGTAAAATTTAGGGTCACGCTGTGTACCCCCTAAATGACCTATAATTATTTCCTGTGGTAGGGCACACTATTACCCTGTAATATAATACGTGGTCCAATTTAAAAATTATAGGTCAATATTAAGGTCCGATACCGTGCCGTTAGTTAACATAGAAAAATGTCTTTGAATTTTTAAAGCATTTTAGAACGCTTATTTCCTCATTTTAAGCTTCTCAGAACACTTTATTTCGCATAGGCATACATAGTAAACTTTAGGGTCACTCTGTGTACCCCCTAATTGACCTATAATTATTTCCTGTGGTAGGGTACACTATAACCCTGTAATATAATACGTGGTCCAGTTTAAAAATTATAGGTCAATATTAAGGTCCGATACCGTGCCGTTAGTTAACATAGAAAAGTGTCTTCGTATTTCCTTGTTTTAATGCACTATTTAAAATATACATAGTGTATCCCCTAATTGACCTATAATTATTTCCTGTGGTAGGGTACACTATTACCCTGTAATATAATACCTGGTCCAATTTAAATATTATGGGTCAATATTAAGGTCTGATATTGCGCCTTGCGCTAGTTAACCATTGAAAGAAGTCTTTGAATTTTTAAAGCATTTTAGAACGCTTATTTCTTCATTTTAAGCTTCTCAGAACACTCTATTTCGCATAAGCATACATAGTAAAATTTAGGGTCACGCTGTGTACCCCCTAAATGACCTATAATTATTTCCTGTGGAAGGGTACACTATTACCCTGTAATATAATACGTGGTCCAATTTAAAAATTATAGGTCAATATTAAGGTCCGATACCGTGCCGTTAGTTAACATTGAAAAATGTCTTTGAATTTTTAAAGCATTTTAGAACGCTTATTTCCTCATTTTAAGCTTCTCAGAACACTTTATTTCGCATAGGCATACATAGTAAACTTTAGGGTCACGCTGTGTACCCCCTAATTGACCTATAATTATTTCCTGTGGTAGGATACACTATAACCCTGTAATATAATACGTGGTCCAATTTAAAAATTATAGGTCAATATTAAGGTCAGATACCGTGCCGTTAGTTAACATAGAAAAGTGTCTTCGAATTTCCTTGTTTTAATGCACTATTTAAAATATACATAGTGTACCCCCTAATTGACCTATAATTATTTCCTGTGGTAGGGTACACTATTACCCTCAGATATAATACCTGGTTCAAGTTAAATATTATGGGTCAATATTAAGGTCTGATATTGCGCCTTGCGTTAGTTAACCATTGAAAGATGTCTTTGAATTTTTAAAGCATTTTAGAACGCTTATTTCTTCATTTTAAGCATCTCAGAACACTCTATTTCGCATAGGCATACATAGTAAACTTTAGGGTCACGCTGTGTACCCCCTAATTGACCTATAATTATTTCCTGTTGTAGGGTACACTATTACCCTGTAATATAATAGGTGGTCCAATTTAAAAATTATAGGTCAATATTAAGGTCCGATACCGTGCCGTTAGTTAGCATAGAAAAATGTCTTTGAATTTTTAAAGCATTTTAGAACGCTTATTTCCTCATTTTAAGCTTCTCAGAACACTTCATTTCGCATAGGCATACATAGAAAACTTTAGGGTCACTCTGCGTACCCCCTAATTGACCTATAATTATTTCCTGTGGTAGGGTACACTATAACCCTGTAATATAATACGTGGTCCAATTTAAAAATTATAGGTCAATATTAAGGTCCGACACCGTGCCGTTAGTTAACATAGAAAAGTGTCTTCGTATTTTCTTGTTTTAATGCACTATTTAAAACATACATAGTGTACCCCCTAATTGACCTATAATTATTTCCTGTTGTAGGGTACACTATTACCCTGTAATATAATACCTGGTCCAATTGAAATATTATGGTTCCATATTAAGGTCTGATATCGCGCCTTGCGTTAGTTAACCATTGAAAGATGTCTTTGAATTTTTAAAGCATTTTAGAACGCTTATTTCTTCATTTTAAGCTTCTCAGTACACTCTATTTCGCATAGGAATACATAGTAAATTTTAGGGTCATGCTGTGTACCACCTAATTGACCTATAATTATTTCCTGTGGTAAGGTACACTATTACCCTGTAATATAATACGTGGTACAATTTAAAAATTATAGGTCAATATTAAGGTCCGATACCGTGCCGTTAGTTAACATAGAAAAGTGTCTTCGTATTTCCTTGTTTAATGCACTATTTAAAATATACATAGTGTACCCCCTAATTGACCTATAATTATTTCCTGTGGTAGGGTGCACTATTACCCTGTAATATAATACGTGGTCCAATTTAAAAATTATAGGTCAATATTAAGGTCCGATACCGTGCCGTTAGTTAACATAGAAAAATGTCTTTGAATTTTTAAAGCATTTTAGAACGCTTATTTCCTCATTTTAAGCTTCTCAGAACACTTTATTTTGCATAGGAATACATAGTAAATTTTAGGGTCACTCTGTGTACCCCCTAATTGACCTATAATTATTTCCTGTGGTAGGGTACACTATAACCCTGTAATATAATACGTGGTCCAATTTAAAAATTATAGGTCAATATTAAGGTGCAATACCGTGCCGTTAGTTAACATAGAAAAGTGTCTTCGTATTTTCTTGTTTTAATGCACTATTTAAAACATACATAGTGTACCCCCTAATTGACCTATAATTATTTCCTGTTGTAGGGTACACTATTACCCTGTAATATAATACCTGGTCCAATTGAAATATTATGGTTCCATATTAAGGTCTGATATCGCGCCTTGCGTTAGTTAATAATTGAAAGATGTCTTTGAATTTTTAAAGCATTTTAGAACGCTTATTTCTTCATTTTAAGCTTCTCAGAACACTCTATTTCGCATAGACATACATAGTAAATTTTAGGGTCACGCTGTGTACCACCTAATTGACCTATAATTATTTCCTGTGGTAAGGTACACTATTACCCTGTAATATAATACGTGGTACAATTAATAAATTATAGGTCAATATTAAGGTCCGATACCGTGCCGTTAGTTAACATAGAAAAGTGTCTTCGTATTTCCTTGTTTTAATGCACTATTTAAAATATACATAGTGTACCCCCTAATTGACCTATAATTATTTCCTGTGGTAGGGTACACTATTACCCTGTAATATAATACCTGGTCCAATTTAAATATTATGGGTCAATATTAAGGTCTGATATTGCGCCTTGCGCTAGTTAACCATTGAAAGATGTCTTTGAATTTTTAAAGCATTTTAGAACGCTTATTTCTTCATTTTAAGCTTCTCAGAACACTCTATTTCGCGTAAGCATACATAGTAAAATTTAGGGTCACGCTGTGTACCCCCTAAATGACCTATAATTATTTCCTGTGGTAGGGTACACTATTACCCTGTAATATAATACGTGGTCCAATTTAAAAATTATAGGTCAATATTAAGGACCGATACCGTGCCGTTAGTTAACATTGAAAAATGTCTTTGAATTTTTAAAGCATTTTAGAACGCTTATTTCCACATTTTAAGCTTCTCAGAACACTTTATTTCGCATAGGCATACATAGTAAACTTTAGGGTCTCTCTGTGTACCCCCTAATTGACCTATAATTATTTCCTGTTGTAGGGTACACTATAACCCTGTAATATAATACGTGGTCCAATTTAAAAATTATAGGTCAATATTAAGGTCCGATACCGTGCCGTTAGTTAACATAGAAAAGTGTATTCGTATTTCCTTGTTTTAATGCACTATTTAAAATATACATAGTGTACCCCCGAATTGACCTATAATTATTTCCTGTGGTAGGGTACACTATTACCCTGTAATATAATACCTATTCCAATTTAAATATTATGGGTCAATATTAAGGTCTGATATTGCGCCTTGCGTTAGTTAACCATTGAAAGATGTCTTTGAATTTTTAAAGCATTTTAGAACGCTTATTTCTTCATTTTAAGCATCTCAGAACACTCTATTTCGCATAGGCATACATAGTAAAATTTAGGGTCACGCTGTGTACCCCCTAAATGACCTATAATTATATCCTGTGGTAGGGTACACTATTACCCTGTAATATAATACGTGGTCCAATTTAAAAATTATAGGTCAATATTAAGGTCCGATACCGTGCCGTTAGTTAACATAAAAAAATGTCTTTGAATTTTTAAAGCATTTTAGAACGCTTATTTCCTCATTTTAAGCTTCTCAGAACACTTTATTTCGCATAGGCATACATAGTAAACTTTAGGGTCACGCTGTGTACCCCCTAAATGACCTATAATTATATCCTGTGGTAGGGTACACTATTACCCTGTAATATAATACGTGGTCCAATTTAAAAATTATAGGTCAATATTAAGGTCCGATACCGCGCCGTTAGTTAACATAGAAAAATGTCTTTGAATTTTTAAAGCATTTTAGAACGCTTATTTCCTCATTTTAAGCTTCTCAGAACACTTTATTTCGCATAGGCATACATAGTAAACTTTAGGGTCACGCTGTGTACCCCCTAATTGACCTATAATTATTTCCTTTGGTGGGGTACACCACTGATTGGAGCGGAAGCGCTACTGAGAACTTAAGTCTTTGGTAGGGTCTATAAGGGCAGTGTAGTGTCCAGCTGTAGTTTAAGATTCTCAGAACACTTTATTTCGCATAGGCATACATATTAAACTTTAGGGTCACGCTGTGTACCCCCTAATTGACCTATAATTATTTTCTGTGGTAGGGTACACTATCACCCTGTAATATAATACGTGGTCCAATTTAAAAATTTTGGGTCAATATTAAGGTTCGATGCCCTACCGTTAGTTAACATAGAGAAGAATCTTCGAATTTCCTTGTTTTAATGCACTATTTAAAATATACATAGTGCATCCCCTAATTGACCTATAATTATTTCCTGTGGTAGGGTACACTATTACCCTCAGATATAATACCTGGTTCAAGTTAAATATTATGGGTCAATATTAAGGTCTGATATTGCGCCTTGCGTTAGTTAACCATTGAAAGATGTCTTTGAATTTTTAAAGCATTTTAGAACGCTTATTTCTTCATTTTAAGCATCTCAGAACACTCTATTTCGCATAGGCATACATAGTAAACTTTAGGGTCACGCTGTGTACCCCCTAATTGACCTATAATTATTTCCTGTTGTAGGGTACACTATTACCCTGTAATATAATAGGTGGTCCAATTTAAAAATTATAGGTCAATATTAAGGTCCGATACCGTGCCGTTAGTTAGCATAGAAAAATGTCTTTGAATTTTTAAAGCATTTTAGAACGCTTATTTCCTCATTTTAAGCTTCTCAGAACACTTCATTTCGCATAGGCATACATAGAAAACTTTAGGGTCACTCTGCGTACCCCCTAATTGACCTATAATTATTTCCTGTGGTAGGGTACACTATAACCCTGTAATATAATACGTGGTCCAATTTAAAAATTATAGGTCAATATTAAGGTCCGACACCGTGCCGTTAGTTAACATAGAAAAGTGTCTTCGTATTTTCTTGTTTTAATGCACTATTTAAAACATACATAGTGTACCCCCTAATTGACCTATAATTATTTCCTGTTGTAGGGTACACTATTACCCTGTAATATAATACCTGGTCCAATTGAAATATTATGGTTCCATATTAAGGTCTGATATCGCGCCTTGCGTTAGTTAACCATTGAAAGATGTCTTTGAATTTTTAAAGCATTTTAGAACGCTTATTTCTTCATTTTAAGCTTCTCAGTACACTCTATTTCGCATAGGAATACATAGTAAATTTTAGGGTCATGCTGTGTACCACCTAATTGACCTATAATTATTTCCTGTGGTAAGGTACACTATTACCCTGTAATATAATACGTGGTACAATTTAAAAATTATAGGTCAATATTAAGGTCCGATACCGTGCCGTTAGTTAACATAGAAAAGTGTCTTCGTATTTCCTTGTTTAATGCACTATTTAAAATATACATAGTGTACCCCCTAATTGACCTATAATTATTTCCTGTGGTAGGGTGCACTATTACCCTGTAATATAATACGTGGTCCAATTTAAAAATTATAGGTCAATATTAAGGTCCGATACCGTGCCGTTAGTTAACATAGAAAAATGTCTTTGAATTTTTAAAGCATTTTAGAACGCTTATTTCCTCATTTTAAGCTTCTCAGAACACTTTATTTTGCATAGGAATACATAGTAAATTTTAGGGTCACTCTGTGTACCCCCTAATTGACCTATAATTATTTCCTGTGGTAGGGTACACTATAACCCTGTAATATAATACGTGGTCCAATTTAAAAATTATAGGTCAATATTAAGGTGCAATACCGTGCCGTTAGTTAACATAGAAAAGTGTCTTCGTATTTTCTTGTTTTAATGCACTATTTAAAACATACATAGTGTACCCCCTAATTGACCTATAATTATTTCCTGTTGTAGGGTACACTATTACCCTGTAATATAATACCTGGTCCAATTGAAATATTATGGTTCCATATTAAGGTCTGATATCGCGCCTTGCGTTAGTTAATAATTGAAAGATGTCTTTGAATTTTTAAAGCATTTTAGAACGCTTATTTCTTCATTTTAAGCTTCTCAGAACACTCTATTTCGCATAGACATACATAGTAAATTTTAGGGTCACGCTGTGTACCACCTAATTGACCTATAATTATTTCCTGTGGTAAGGTACACTATTACCCTGTAATATAATACGTGGTACAATTAATAAATTATAGGTCAATATTAAGGTCCGATACCGTGCCGTTAGTTAACATAGAAAAGTGTCTTCGTATTTCCTTGTTTTAATGCACTATTTAAAATATACATAGTGTACCCCCTAATTGACCTATAATTATTTCCTGTGGTAGGGTACACTATTACCCTGTAATATAATACCTGGTCCAATTTAAATATTATGGGTCAATATTAAGGTCTGATATTGCGCCTTGCGCTAGTTAACCATTGAAAGATGTCTTTGAATTTTTAAAGCATTTTAGAACGCTTATTTCTTCATTTTAAGCTTCTCAGAACACTCTATTTCGCGTAAGCATACATAGTAAAATTTAGGGTCACGCTGTGTACCCCCTAAATGACCTATAATTATTTCCTGTGGTAGGGTACACTATTACCCTGTAATATAATACGTGGTCCAATTTAAAAATTATAGGTCAATATTAAGGACCGATACCGTGCCGTTAGTTAACATTGAAAAATGTCTTTGAATTTTTAAAGCATTTTAGAACGCTTATTTCCACATTTTAAGCTTCTCAGAACACTTTATTTCGCATAGGCATACATAGTAAACTTTAGGGTCTCTCTGTGTACCCCCTAATTGACCTATAATTATTTCCTGTTGTAGGGTACACTATAACCCTGTAATATAATACGTGGTCCAATTTAAAAATTATAGGTCAATATTAAGGTCCGATACCGTGCCGTTAGTTAACATAGAAAAGTGTATTCGTATTTCCTTGTTTTAATGCACTATTTAAAATATACATAGTGTACCCCCGAATTGACCTATAATTATTTCCTGTGGTAGGGTACACTATTACCCTGTAATATAATACCTATTCCAATTTAAATATTATGGGTCAATATTAAGGTCTGATATTGCGCCTTGCGTTAGTTAACCATTGAAAGATGTCTTTGAATTTTTAAAGCATTTTAGAACGCTTATTTCTTCATTTTAAGCATCTCAGAACACTCTATTTCGCATAGGCATACATAGTAAAATTTAGGGTCACGCTGTGTACCCCCTAAATGACCTATAATTATATCCTGTGGTAGGGTACACTATTACCCTGTAATATAATACGTGGTCCAATTTAAAAATTATAGGTCAATATTAAGGTCCGATACCGTGCCGTTAGTTAACATAAAAAAATGTCTTTGAATTTTTAAAGCATTTTAGAACGCTTATTTCCTCATTTTAAGCTTCTCAGAACACTTTATTTCGCATAGGCATACATAGTAAACTTTAGGGTCACGCTGTGTACCCCCTAAATGACCTATAATTATATCCTGTGGTAGGGTACACTATTACCCTGTAATATAATACGTGGTCCAATTTAAAAATTATAGGTCAATATTAAGGTCCGATACCGCGCCGTTAGTTAACATAGAAAAATGTCTTTGAATTTTTAAAGCATTTTAGAACGCTTATTTCCTCATTTTAAGCTTCTCAGAACACTTTATTTCGCATAGGCATACATAGTAAACTTTAGGGTCACGCTGTGTACCCCCTAATTGACCTATAATTATTTCCTTTGGTGGGGTACACCACTGATTGGAGCGGAAGCGCTACTGAGAACTTAAGTCTTTGGTAGGGTCTATAAGGGCAGTGTAGTGTCCAGCTGTAGTTTAAGATTCTCAGAACACTTTATTTCGCATAGGCATACATATTAAACTTTAGGGTCACGCTGTGTACCCCCTAATTGACCTATAATTATTTTCTGTGGTAGGGTACACTATCACCCTGTAATATAATACGTGGTCCAATTTAAAAATTTTGGGTCAATATTAAGGTTCGATGCCCTACCGTTAGTTAACATAGAGAAGAATCTTCGAATTTCCTTGTTTTAATGCACTATTTAAAATATACATAGTGCATCCCCTAATTGACCTATAATTATTTCCTGTTGTAGGGTACACTATTACCCTGTATTATAATACCTGGTCCAATTTAAATATTATGGTTCCATATTAAGGTCTGATATCGCGCCTTGCGTTAGTTAACCATTGAAAGATGTCTTTGAATTTTTAAAGCATTTTAGAACGCTTATTTCTTCATTTTAAGCTTCTCAGAACACTCTATTTTGCATAGGCATACATAGTAAACTTTAGGGTCACGCTGTGTACCCCCTAAATGACCTATTATTATTTCCTGTGGTAGGGTACACTATTACCCTGTAATATAATTCGTGGTCCAATTTAAAAAGTATAGGTCAATATTAAGGTCCGATACCGTGCCGTTAGTTAACATAGAAAAGTGTCTTCGTATTTCCTTGTTTTAATGCACTATTTAAAATATACATAGTGTACCCCCTAATTGACCTATAATTATTTCCTGTGGTACGGTACTTTATTACCCTGTAATATAATACCTGGTCCAATTTAAATAATATGGGTCAATATTAAGGTCTGATATTGAGCCTTGCGTTAGTTAACCATTGAAAGATGTCTTTGAATTTTTAAAGCATTTTAGAACGCTTATTTCTTCATTTTAAGCTTCTCAGAACACTCTATATCGCATAGGCATACATAGTAAAATTTAGGGTCACGCTGTGTCCCCCCTAAATGACATATATTTATTTCCTGTGGTAGGGTACACTATTACCCTGTAATATAATACGTGGTCCAATTTAAAAATTATAGGTCAATATTAAGGTCCGATACCGTGCCGTTAGTTAACATAGAAAAGTGTCTTCGAATTTCCTTGTTTCAATGCACTATTTAAAATATACATAGTGTACCCCCTAATTGACCTGTAATTATTTCCTGTGGTAGGGTACACTATTACCCTGTAATATAATACCTGGTCCAATTTAAATATTATGGGACAATATTAAGGTCTGATATTGCGCCTTGCGTTAGTTAACCATTGACAGATGTCTTTGAATTTTTAAAGCATTTTAGAACGCTTATTTCTTCATTTTACGCTTCTCAGAACACTTTATTTCGCATAGGCATACATAGTAAAATTTAGGGTCACGCTGTGTACCCCCTAAATGACCTATAATTATTTCCTGTGGTAGGGCACACTATTACCCTGTAATATAATACGTGGTCCAATTTAAAAATTATAGGTCAATATTAAGGTCCCATACCGTGCCGTTAGTTAACATAGAAAAATGTCTTTGAATTTTTAAAGCATTTTAGAACGCTTATTTCCTCATTTTAAGCTTCTCAGAACACTTTATTTCGCATAGGCATACATAGTAAACTTTAGGGTCACTCTGTGTACCCCCTAATTGACCTATAATTATTTCCTGTGGTAGGGTACACTATAACCCTGTAATATAATACGTGGTCCAGTTTAAAAATTATAGGTCAATATTAAGGTCCGATACCGTGCCGTTAGTTAACATAGAAAAGTGTCTTCGTATTTCCTTGTTTTAATGCACTATTTAAAATATACATAGTGTATCCCCTAATTGACCTATAATTATTTCCTGTGGTAGGGTACACTATTACCCTGTAATATAATACCTGGTCCAATTGAAATATTATGGTTCCATATTAAGGTCTGATATCGCGCCTTGCGTTAGTTAACCATTGAAAGATGTCTTTGAATTTTTAAAGCATTTTAGAACGCTTATTTCTTCATTTTAAGCTTCTCAGAACACTCTATTTCGCATAGGCATAAATAGTAAATTTTAGGGTCATGCTGTGTACCACCTAATTGACCTATAATTATTTCCTGTGGTAAGGTACACTATTACCCTGTAATATAATACGTGGTACAATTTAAAAATTATAGGTCAATATTAAGGTCCGATACCGTGCCGTTAGTTAACATAGAAAAGTGTCTTCGTATTTCCTTGTTTTAATGCACTATTTAAAATATACATAGTGTACCCCCTAATTGACCTATAATTATTTCCTGTGGTAGGGTGCACTATTACCCTGTAATATAATACCTGGTCCAATTTAAATATTATGGGTCAATATTAAGGTCTGATATTGCGCCTTGCGCTAGTTAACCATTGAAAGATGTCTTTGAATTTTTAAAGCATTTTAGAACGCTTATTTCTTCATTTTAAGCTTCTCAGAACACTTTATTTCGCATAGGCATACATAGTAAAATTTAGGGTCACGCTGTGTACCCCCTAAATGACCTATAATTATTTCCTGTGGTAGGGCACACTATTACCCTGTAATATAATACGTGGTCCAATTTAAAAATTATAGGTCAATATTAAGGTCCGATACCGTGCCGTTAGTTAACATAGAAAAATGTCTTTGAATTTTTAAAGCATTTTAGAACGCTTATTTCCTCATTTTAAGCTTCTCAGAACACTTTATTTCGCATAGGCATACATAGTAAACTTTAGGGTCACTCTGTGTACCCCCTAATTGACCTATAATTATTTCCTGTGGTAGGGTACACTATAACCCTGTAATATAATACGTGGTCCAGTTTAAAAATTATAGGTCAATATTAAGGTCCGATACCGTGCCGTTAGTTAACATAGAAAAGTGTCTTCGTATTTCCTTGTTTTAATGCACTATTTAAAATATACATAGTGTATCCCCTAATTGACCTATAATTATTTCCTGTGGTAGGGTACACTATTACCCTGTAATATAATACCTGGTCCAATTTAAATATTATGGGTCAATATTAAGGTCTGATATTGCGCCTTGCGCTAGTTAACCATTGAAAGAAGTCTTTGAATTTTTAAAGCATTTTAGAACGCTTATTTCTTCATTTTAAGCTTCTCAGAACACTCTATTTCGCATAAGCATACATAGTAAAATTTAGGGTCACGCTGTGTACCCCCTAAATGACCTATAATTATTTCCTGTGGTAGGGTACACTATTACCCTGTAATATAATACGTGGTCCAATTTAAAAATTATAGGTCAATATTAAGGTCCGATACCGTGCCGTTAGTTAACATTGAAAAATGTCTTTGAATTTTTAAAGCATTTTAGAACGCTTATTTCCTCATTTTAAGCTTCTCAGAACACTTTATTTCGCATAGGCATACATAGTAAACTTTAGGGTCACGCTGTGTACCCCCTAATTGACCTATAATTATTTCCTGTGGTAGGATACACTATAACCCTGTAATATAATACGTGGTCCAATTTAAAAATTATAGGTCAATATTAAGGTCAGATACCGTGCCGTTAGTTAACATAGAAAAGTGTCTTCGAATTTCCTTGTTTTAATGCACTATTTAAAATATACATAGTGTACCCCCTAATTGACCTATAATTATTTCCTGTGGTAGGGTACACTATTACCCTGTAATACAATACCTTGTTCAATTTAAATATTATGGGTCAATATTAAGGTTTGATATTGCGCCTTGCGTTAGTTAACCATTGAAAGATGTCTTTGAATTTTTAAAGCATTTTAGAACGCTTATTTCTTCATTTTAAGCTTCTCAGAACACTTTATTTCGCATAGGCATAAATAGTAAATTTTAGGGTCATGCTGTGTACCACCTAATTGACCTATAATTATTTCCTGTGGTAAGGTACACTATTACCCTGTAATATAATACGTGGTACAATTTAAAAATTATAGGTCAATATTAAGGTCCGATACCGTGCCGTTAGTTAACATAGAAAAGTGTCTTCGTATTTCCTTGTTTTAATGCACTATTTAAAATATACATAGTGTACCCCCTAATTGCCCTATAATTATTTCCTGTGGTAGGGTGCACTATTACCCTGTAATATAATACCTGGTCCAATTTAAATATTATGTGTCAATATTAAGGTCTGATATTGCGCCTTGCGCTAGTTAACCATTGAAAGATGTCTTTGAATTTTTAAAGCATTTTAGAACGCTTATTTCTTCATTTTAAGCTTCTCAGAACACTTTATTTCGCATAGGCATACATAGTAAAATTTAGGGTCACGCTGTGTACCCCCTAAATGACCTATAATTATTTCCTGTGGTAGGGCACACTATTACCCTGTAATATAATACGTGGTCCAATTTAAAAATTATAGGTCAATATTAAGGTCCGATACCGTGCCGTTAGTTAACATAGAAAAATGTCTTTGAATTTTTAAAGCATTTTAGAACGCTTATTTCCTCATTTTAAGCTTCTCAGAACACTTTATTTCGCATAGGCATACATAGTAAACTTTAGGGTCACTCTGTGTACCCCCTAATTGACCTATAATTATTTCCTGTGGTAGGGTACACTATAACCCTGTAATATAATACGTGGTCCAGTTTAAAAATTTTAGGTCAATATTAAGGTCCGATACCGTGCCGTTAGTTAACATAGAAAAGTGTCTTCGTATTTCCTTGTTTTAATGCACTATTTAAAATATACATAGTGTATCCCCTAATTGACCTATAATTATTTCCTGTGGTAGGGTACACTATTACCCTGTAATATAATACCTGGTCCAATTGAAATATTATGGTTCCATATTAAGGTCTGATATCGCGCCTTGCGTTAGTTAACCATTGAAAGATGTCTTTGAATTTTTAAAGCATTTTAGAACGCTTATTTCTTCATTTTAAGCTTCTCAGAACACTCTATTTCGCATAGGCATAAATAGTAAATTTTAGGGTCATGCTGTGTACCACCTAATTGACCTATAATTATTTCCTGTGGTAAGGTACACTATTACCCTGTAATATAATACGTGGTACAATTTAAAAATTATAGGTCAATATTAAGGTCCGATACCGTGCCGTTAGTTAACATAGAAAAGTGTCTTCGTATTTCCTTGTTTTAATGCACTATTTAAAATATACATAGTGTACCCCCTAATTGACCTATAATTATTTCCTGTGGTAGGGTGCACTATTACCCTGTAATATAATACCTGGTCCAATTTAAATATTATGGGTCAATATTAAGGTCTGATATTGCGCCTTGCGCTAGTTAACCATTGAAAGATGTCTTTGAATTTTTAAAGCATTTTAGAACGCTTATTTCTTCATTTTAAGCTTCTCAGAACACTTTATTTCGCATAGGCATACATAGTAAAATTTAGGGTCACGCTGTGTACCCCCTAAATGACCTATAATTATTTCCTGTGGTAGGGCACACTATTACCCTGTAATATAATACGTGGTCCAATTTAAAAATTATAGGTCAATATTAAGGTCCGATACCGTGCCGTTAGTTAACATAGAAAAATGTCTTTGAATTTTTAAAGCATTTTAGAACGCTTATTTCCTCATTTTAAGCTTCTCAGAACACTTTATTTCGCATAGGCATACATAGTAAACTTTAGGGTCACTCTGTGTACCCCCTAATTGACCTATAATTATTTCCTGTGGTAGGGTACACTATAACCCTGTAATATAATACGTGGTCCAGTTTAAAAATTATAGGTCAATATTAAGGTCCGATACCGTGCCGTTAGTTAACATAGAAAAGTGTCTTCGTATTTCCTTGTTTTAATGCACTATTTAAAATATACATAGTGTATCCCCTAATTGACCTATAATTATTTCCTGTGGTAGGGTACACTATTACCCTGTAATATAATACCTGGTCCAATTTAAATATTATGGGTCAATATTAAGGTCTGATATTGCGCCTTGCGCTAGTTAACCATTGAAAGAAGTCTTTGAATTTTTAAAGCATTTTAGAACGCTTATTTCTTCATTTTAAGCTTCTCAGAACACTCTATTTCGCATAAGCATACATAGTAAAATTTAGGGTCACGCTGTGTACCCCCTAAATGACCTATAATTATTTCCTGTGGTAGGGTACACTATTACCCTGTAATATAATACGTGGTCCAATTTAAAAATTATAGGTCAATATTAAGGTCCGATACCGTGCCGTTAGTTAAAATTGAAAAATGTCTTTGAATTTTTAAAGCATTTTAGAACGCTTATTTCCTCATTTTAAGCTTCTCAGAACACTTTATTTCGCATAGGCATACATAGTAAACTTTAGGGTCACGCTGTGTACCCCCTAATTGACCTATAATTATTTCCTGTGGTAGGATACACTATAACCCTGTAATATAATACGTGGTCCAATTTAAAAATTATAGGTCAATATTAAGGTCAGATACCGTGCCGTTAGTTAACATAGAAAAGTGTCTTCGAATTTCCTTGTTTTAATGCACTATTTAAAATATACATAGTGTACCCCCTAATTGACCTATAATTATTTCCTGTGGTAGGGTACACTATTACCCTCAGATATAATACCTGGTTCAAGTTAAATATTATGGGTCAATATTAAGGTCTGATATTGCGCCTTGCGTTAGTTAACCATAGAAAAATGTCTTTGAATTTTTAAAGCACTTTAGAACGCTTATTTCCTCATTTTAAGCTTCTCAGAACACTTTATTTCGCATAGGCATACATAGTAAACTTTAGGGTCACTCTGTGTACCCCCTAATTGACCTATAATTATTTCCTGTGGTAGGGTACACTATAACCCTGTAATATAATACGTGGTCCAGTTTAAAAATTATAGGTCAATATTAAGGTCCGATACCGTGCCGTTAGTTAACATAGAAAAGTGTCTTCGTATTTCCTTGTTTAAATGCACTATTTAAAATATACATAGTGTATCCCCTAATTGACCTATAATTATTTCCTGTGGTAGGGTACACTATTACCCTGTAATATAATACCTGGTCCAATTTAAATATTATGGGTCAATATTAAGGTCTGATATTGCGCCTTGCGCTAGTTAACCATTGAAAGAAGTCTTTGAATTTTTAAAGCATTTTAGAACGCTTATTTCTTCATTTTAAGCTTCTCAGAACACTCTATTTCGCATAAGCATACATAGTAAAATTTAGGGTCACGCTGTGTACCCCCTAAATGACCTATAATTATTTCCTGTGGAAGGGTACACTATTACCCTGTAATATAATACGTGGTCCAATTTAAAAATTATAGGTCAATATTAAGGTCCGATACCGTGCCGTTAGTTAACATTGAAAAATGTCTTTGAATTTTTAAAGCATTTTAGAATGCTTATTTCCTCATTTTAAGCTTCTCAGAACACTTTATTTCGCATAGGCATACATAGTAAACTTTAGGGTCACGCTGTGTACCCCCTAATTGACCTATAATTATTTCCTGTGGTAGGATACACTATAACCCTGTAATATAATACGTGGTCCAATTTAAAAATTATAGGTCAATATTAAGGTCAGATACCGTGCCGTTAGTTAACATAGAAAAGTGTCTTCGAATTTCCTTGTTTTAATGCACTATTTAAAATATACATAGTGTACCCCCTAATTGACCTATAATTATTTCCTGTGGTAGGGTACACTATTACCCTCAGATATAATACCTGGTTCAAGTTAAATATTATGGGTCAATATTAAGGTCTGATATTGCGCCTTGCGTTAGTTAACCATTGAAAGATGTCTTTGAATTTTTAAAGCATTTTAGAACGCTTATTTCTTCATTTTAAGCATCTCAGAACACTCTATTTCGCATAGGCATACATAGTAAACTTTAGGGTCACGCTGTGTACCCCCTAATTGACCTATAATTATTTCCTGTTGTAGGGTACACTATTACCCTGTAATATAATAGGTGGTCCAATTTAAAAATTATAGGTCAATATTAAGGTCCGATACCGTGCCGTTAGTTAGCATAGAAAAATGTCTTTGAATTTTTAAAGCATTTTAGAACGCTTATTTCCTCATTTTAAGCTTCTCAGAACACTTCATTTCGCATAGGCATACATAGAAAACTTTAGGGTCACTCTGCGTACCCCCTAATTGACCTATAATTATTTCCTGTGGTAGGGTACACTATAACCCTGTAATATAATACGTGGTCCAATTTAAAAATTATAGGTCAATATTAAGGTCCGATACCGTGCCGTTAGTTAACATAGAAAAGTGTCTTCGTATTTTCTTGTTTTAATGCACTATTTAAAACATACATAGTGTACCCCCTAATTGACCTATAATTATTTCCTGTTGTAGGGTACACTATTACCCTGTAATATAATACCTGGTCCAATTGAAATATTATGGTTCCATATTAAGGTCTGATATCGCGCCTTGCGTTAGTTAACCATTGAAAGATGTCTTTGAATTTTTAAAGCATTTTAGAACGCTTATTTCTTCATTTTAAGCTTCTCAGTACACTCTATTTCGCATAGGAATACATAGTAAATTTTAGGGTCATGCTGTGTACCACCTAATTGACCTATAATTATTTCCTGTGGTTAGGTACACTATTACCCTGTAATATAATACGTGGTACAATTTAAAAATTATAGTTCAATATTAAGGTCCGATACCGTGCCGTTAGTTAACATAGAAAAGTGTCTTCGTATTTCCTTGTTTAATGCACTATTTAAAATATACATAGTGTACCCCCTAATTGACCTATAATTATTTCCTGTGTTAGGGTGCACTATTACCCTGTAATATAATACGTGGTCCAATTTAAAAATTATAGGTCAATATTAAGGTCCGATACCGTGCCGTTAGTTAACATAGAAAAATGTCTTTGAATTTTTAAAGCATTTTAGAACGCTTATTTCTTCATTTTAAGCTTCTCAGAACACTCTATTTCGCATAGACATACATAGTAAATTTTAGGGTCACGCTGTGTACCACCTAATTGACCTATAATTATTTCCTGTGGTAAGGTACACTATTACCCTGTAATATAATACGTGGTACAATTAATAAATTATAGGTCAATATTAAGGTCCGATACCGTGCCGTTAGTTAACATAGAAAAGTGTCTTCGTATTTCCTTGTTTTAATGCACTATTTAAAATATACATAGTGTACCCCCTAATTGACCTATAATTATTTCCTGTGGTAGGGTACACTATTACCCTGTAATATAATACCTGGTCCAATTTAAATATTATGGGTCAATATTAAGGTCTGATATTGCGCCTTGCGCTAGTTAACCATTGAAAGATGTCTTTGAATTTTTAAAGCATTTTAGAACGCTTATTTCTTCATTTTAAGCTTCTCAGAACACTCTATTTCGCGTAAGCATACATAGTAAAATTTAGGGTCACGCTGTGTACCCCCTAAATGACCTATAATTATTTCCTGTGGTAGGGTACACTATTACCCTGTAATATAATACGTGGTCCAATTTAAAAATTATAGGTCAATATTAAGGACCGATACCGTGCCGTTAGTTAACATTGAAAAATGTCTTTGAATTTTTAAAGCATTTTAGAACGCTTATTTCCTCATTTTAAGCTTCTCAGAACACTTTATTTCGCATAGGCATACATAGTAAACTTTAGGGTCACGCTGTGTACCCCCTAATTGACCTATAATTATTTCCTTTGGTGGGGTACACCACTGATTGGAGCGGAAGCGCTACTGAGAACTTAAGTCTTTGGTAGGGTCTATAAGGGCAGTGTAGTGTCCAGCTGTAGTTTAAGATTCTCAGAACACTTTATTTCGCATAGGCATACATATTAAACTTTAGGGTCACGCTGTGTACCCCCTAATTGACCTATAATTATTTTCTGAGGTAGGTTACACTATTACCCTATAATATAGTACGTGGTCCAATTTAAAAATTCTAGTTCAATATTAAGGTCCGATACCGTGCCGTTAGTTAACATAGAAAAGTGTCTTCGAATTTCCTTGTTTCAATGCACTATTTAAAATATACATAGTGTACCCCCTAATTGACCTGTAATTATTTCCTGTGGTAGGGTACACTATTACCCTGTAATATAATACCTGGTCCAATTTAAATATTATGGGACAATATTAAGGTCTGATATTGCGCCTTGCGTTAGTTAACCATTGACAGATGTCTTTGAATTTTTAAAGCATTTTAGAACGCTTATTTCTTCATTTTACGCTTCTCAGAACACTTTATTTCGCATAGGCATACATAGTAAACTTTAGGGTCACGCTGCGTACCCCCTAATTGACCTATAATTATTTTCTGTGGTAGGGTACACTATCACCCTGTAATATAATACGTGGTCCAATTTAAAAATTTTGGGTCAATATTAAGGTCCGATGCCCTACCGTTAGTTAACATAGAGAAGAATCTTCGAATTTCCTTGTTTTAATGCACTATTTAAAATATACATAGTGCATCCCCTAATTGACCTATAATTATTTCCTGTTGTAGGGTACACTATTACCCTGTATTATAATACCTGGTCCAATTTAAATATTATGGTTCCATATTAAGGTCTGATATCGCGCCTTGCGTTAGTTAACCATTGAAAGATGTCTTTGAATTTTTAAAGCATTTTAGAACGCTTATTTCTTCATTTTAAGCTTCTCAGAACACTCTATTTTGCATAGGCATATATAGTAAACTTTAGGGTCACGCTGTGTACCCCCTAAATGACCTATTATTATTTCCTGTGGTAGGGTACACTATTACCCTGTAATATAATTCGTGGTCCAATTTAAAAAGTATAGGTCAATATTAAGGTCCGATACCGTGCCGTTAGTTAACATAGAAAAGTGTCTTCGAATTTCCTTGTTTCAATGCACTATTTAAAATATACATAGTGTACCCCCTAATTGACCTGTAATTATTTCCTGTGGTAGGGTACACTATTACCCTGTAATATAATACCTGGTCCAATTTAAATATTATGGGACAATATTAAGGTCTGATATTGCGCCTTGCGTTAGTTAACCATTGACAGATGTCTTTGAATTTTTAAAGCATTTTAGAACGCTTTTTTCTTCATTTTACGCTTCTCAGAACACTTTATTTCGCATAGGCATACATAGTAAACTTTAGGGTTACGCTGCGTACCCCCTAATTGACCTATAATTATTTTCTGTGGTAGGGTACACTATCACCCTGTAATATAATACGTGGTCCAATTTAAAAATTTTGGGTCAATATTAAGGTCCGATGCCCTACCGTTAGTTAACATAGAAAAGAATCTTCGAATTTCCTTGTTTTAATGCACTATTTAAAATATACATAGTGCATCCCCTAATTGACCTATAATTATTTCCTGTTGTAGGGTACACTATTACCCTGTATTATAATACCTGGTCCAATTTAAATATTATGGTTCCATATTAAGGTCTGATATCGCGCCTTGCGTTAGTTAACCATTGAAAGATGTCTTTGAATTTTTAAAGCATTTTAGAACGCTTATTTCTTCATTTTAAGCTTCTCAGAACACTCTATTTTGCATAGGCATACATAGTAAACTTTAGGGTCACGCTGTGTACCCCCTAAATGACCTATTATTATTTCCTGTGGTAGGGTACACTATTACCCTGTAATATAATTCGTGGTCCAATTTAAAAAGTATAGGTCAATATTAAGGTCCGATACCGTGCCGTTAGTTAACATAGAAAAGTGTCTTCGTATTTCCTTGTTTTAATGCACTATTTAAAATATACATAGTGTACCCCCTAATTGACCTATAATTATTTCCTGTGGTACGGTACTTTATTACCCTGTAATATAATACCTGGTCCAATTTAAATAATATGGGTCAATATTAAGGTCTGATATTGAGCCTTGCGTTAGTTAACCATTGAAAGATGTCTTTGAATTTTTAAAGCATTTTAGAACGCTTATTTCTTCATTTTAAGCTTCTCAGAACACTCTATATCGCATAGGCATACATAGTAAAATTTAGGGTCACGCTGTGTCCCCCCTAAATGACATATATTTATTTCCTGTGGTAGGGTACACTATTACCCTGTAATATAATACGTGGTCCAATTTAAAAATTATAGGTCAATATTAAGGTCTGACACCGTGTCGTTAGTTAACATTGAAAAATGTCTTTGAATTTTTAAAGCATTTTAGAACGCTTATTTCCTCATTTTAAGCTTCTCAGAACACTTTTTTTCGCATAGGCATACATTGTAAACTTTAGGGTCACGCTGTGTACCCCCTAATTGACCTATAATTATTTCCTGTGGTAGGGCACACTATAACCCTGTAATATAATACGTGGTCCAATTTATAATTTATAGGTCAATATTAAGGTCCGATACCGTGCCGTTAGTAAACATAGAAAAGTGTCTTCGAATTTCCTTGTTTCAATGCACTATTTAAAATATACATAGTGTACCCCCTAATTGACCTGTAATTATTTCCTGTGGTAGGGTACACTATTACCCTGTAATATAATACCTGGTCCAATTTAAATAATATGGGTCAATATTAAGGTCTGATATTGCGCCTTGCGTTAGTTAACCATTGAAAGATGTCTTTGAATTTTTAAAGCATTTTAGAACGCCTATTTCTTCATTTTAAGCTTCTCAGAACACTCTATTTCGCATAGGCATACATAGTAAACTTTGGGGTCACGCTGTGTACCCCCTAATTGACCTATAATTATTTCCTGTGGTAGGGTACACTATTACCCTGTAATATAATACGTGGTCCAATTTAAAAATTATAGGTCAATGTTAAGGTCCGATACCGTGCCGTTAGTTAACATAGAAAAGTGTCTTCGTATTTCCTTGTTTTAATGCACTATTTAAAATATACATAGTGTACCCCCTAATTGACCTATAATTATTTCCTGTGGTAGGGTACACTATTACCCTGTAATATAATACCTGGTCAAATTTAAATATTATGGGTCAATATTAAGGTCTGATATTGCGCCTTGCGTTAGTTAACCATTGAAAGATGTCTTTGAATTTTTAAAGCATTTTAGAACGCTTATTTCTTCATTTTAAGCTTCTCAGAACACTCTATATCGCATAGGCATACATAGTAAAATTTAGGGTCACGCTGTGTCCCCCCTAAATGACATATATTTATTTCCTGTGGTAGGGTACACTATTACCCTGTAATATAATACGTGGTCCAATTTAAAAATTATAGGTCAATATTAAGGTCTGACACCGTGCCGTTAGTTAACATAGAAAAATGTCTTTGAATTTTTAAATCATTTTAGAACGCTTATTTCCTCATTTTAAGCTTCTCAGAACACTTTATTTCGCATAGGCATATATTGTAAACTTTAGGGTCACGCTGTGTACCCCCTAATTGACCTATAATTATTTCCTGTGGTAGGGTACACTATAACCCTGTAATATAATACGTGGTCCAATTTATAAATTATAGGTCAATATTAAGGTCCGATACCGTGCCGTTAGTTAACATAGAAAAGTGTCTTCGAATTTCCTTGTTTTAATGCACTATTTAAAATATACATAGTGTACCCCCTAATTGACCTATCATTATTTCCTGTGGTAGGGTACACTATTACCCTGTAATATAATACCTGGTCCAATTTAAATAATATGGGTCAATATTAAGGTCTGATACCGTGCCGTTAGTTAACATTGAAAAATGTCTTTGAATTTTTAAAGCATTTTAGAACGCTTATTTCCTCATTTTAAGCTTCTCAGATCACTTTATTTCGCATAGGCATACATTGTAAACTTTAGGGTCCCGCTGTGTACCCCCTAATTGACCTATAATTATTTCCTGTGGTAGGGCACACTATAACCCTGTAATATAATACGTGGTCCAATTTAAAAAGTATATGTCAATATTAAGGTCCGATACCGTGCCGTTAGTTAACATAGAAAAGTGTCTTCGTATTTCCTTGTTTTAATGCACTATTTAAAATATACATAGTGTACCCCCTAATTGACCTATAATTATTTCCTGTGGTACGGTACTTTATTACCCTGTAATATAATACCTGGTCCAATTTAAATAATATGGGTCAATATTAAGGTCTGATATTGCGCCTTGCGTTAGTTAACCATTGAAAGATGTCTTTGAATTTTTAAAGCATTTTAGAAAGCTTATTTCTTCATTTTAAGCTTCTCAGAACACTCTATTTCGCATAGGCATACATAGTAAACTTTGGGGTCACGCTGTGTACCCCCTAATTAACCTATAATTATTTCCTGTGGTAGGGTGCAGTATTACCCTGTAATATAATACGTGATCCAATTTAAAAATTTTAGGTCAATATTAAGGTCCGATACCCTACCGTTAGTTAACATAGAAAAGAGTCTTCGTATTTCCTTGCTTTAATGCACTATTTTAAATATACATAGTGTACCCCCTAATTGACCTATAATTATTTCCTGTTGTAGGGTACACTATTACCCTGTAATATAATACCTGGTCCAATTTAAATATTATGGTTCCATATTAAGGTCTGATATCGCGCCTTGCGTTAGTTAACCATTGAAAGATGTCTTTGAATTTTTAAAGCATTTTAGAACGCTTATTTCTTCATTTTAAGCTTCTCAGAACCCCTTATTTCGCATAGGCATACATAGTAAACTTTAGGGTCACGCTGTGTACCCCCTAATTGACCTATAATTATTTTCTGTGGTAGGGTACACTATCACCCTGTGATATAATACGTGGTCCAATTTAAAAATTATAGGTCAATATTAAGGTCCGATACCGTGCCGTTAGTTAACATAGAAAAGTGTCTTCGTTTTTCCTTGTTTTAATGCACTATTTAAAATATACATAGTGTACCCCCTAATTGACCTATAATTATTTCCTGTGGTAGGGTACACTATTACCCTGTAATATAATACCTGGTCCAATTTAAATGATATGGGTCAATATTAAGGTCTGATATTGCGCCTTGCGTTAGTTAACCATTGAAAGATGTCTTTGAATTTTTAAAGCATTTTAGAACGCTTATTTCTTCATTTTAAGCTTCTCAGAACACTCTATATCGCATAGGCATACATAGTAAAATTTAGGGTCACGCTGTGTCCCCCCTAAATGACATATATTTATTTCCTGTGGTAGGGTACACTATTACCCTGTAATATAATACGTGGTCCAATTTAAAAATTATAGGTCAATATTAAGGTCTGACACCGAGCCGTTAGTTAACATTGAAAAATGTCTTTGAATTTTTAAAGCATTTTAGAACGCTTATTTCCTCATTTTAAGCTTCTCAGAACACTTTTTTTCGCATAGGCATACATTGTAAACTTTAGGGTCACGCTGTGTACCCCCTAATTGACCTATAATTATTTCCTGTGGTAGGTCACACTATAACCCTGTAATATAATACGTGGTCCAATTTATAAATTATAGGTCAATATTAAGGTCCGATACCGTGCCGTTAGTAAACATAGAAAAGTGTCTTCGAATTTCCTTGTTTTAATGCACTATTTAAAATATACATAGTGTACCCCCTAATTGACCTATAATTATTTCCTGTGGTACGGTACTTTATTACCCTGTAATATAATACCTGGTCCAATTTAAATAATATGGGTCAATATTAAGGTCTGATATTGCGCCTTGCGTTAGTTAACCATTGAAAGATGTCTTTGAATTTTTAAAGCATTTTAGAAAGCTTATTTCTTCATTTTAAGCTTCTCAGAACACTCTATTTCGCATAGGCATACATAGTAAACTTTGGGGTCACGCTGTGTACCCCCTAATTAACCTATAATTATTTCCTGTGGTAGGGTGCAGTATTACCCTGTAATATAATACGTGGTCCAATTTAAAAATTTTAGGTCAATATTAAGGTCCGATACCCTACCGTTAGTTAACATAGAAAAGAGTCTTCGTATTTCCTTGTTTTAATGCACTATTTTAAATATACATAGTGTACCCCCTAATTGACCTATAATTATTTCCTGTTGTAGGGTACACTATTACCCTGTAATATAATACCTGGTCCAATTTAAATATTATGGTTCCATATTAAGGTCTGATATCGCGCCTTGCGTTAGTTAACCATTGAAAGATGTCTTTGAATTTTTAAAGCATTTTAGAACGCTTATTTCTTCATTTTAAGCTTCTCAGAACCCCTTATTTCGCATAGGCATACATAGTAAACTTTAGGGTCACGCTGTGTACCCCCTAATTGACCTATAATTATTTTCTGTGGTAGGGTACACTATCACCCTGTGATATAATACGTGGTCCAATTTAAAAATTATAGGTCAATATTAAGGTCCGATACCGTGCCGTTAGTTAACATAGAAAAGTGTCTTCGTTTTTCCTTGTTTTAATGCACTATTTAAAATATACATAGTGTACCCCCTAATTGACCTATAATTATTTCCTGTGGTAGGGTACACTATTACCCTGTAATATAATACCTGGTCCAATTTAAATGATATGGGTCAATATTAAGGTCTGATATTGCGCCTTGCGTTAGTTAACCATTGAAAGATGTCTTTGAATTTTTAAAGCATTTTAGAACGCTTATTTCTTCATTTTAAGCTTCTCAGAACACTCTATATCGCATAGGCATACATAGTAAAATTTAGGGTCACGCTGTGTCCCCCCTAAATGACATATATTTATTTCCTGTGGTAGGGTACACTATTACCCTGTAATATAATACGTGGTCCAATTTAAAAATTATAGGTCAATATTAAGGTCTGACACCGAGCCGTTAGTTAACATTGAAAAATGTCTTTGAATTTTTAAAGCATTTTAGAACGCTTATTTCCTCATTTTAAGCTTCTCAGAACACTTTTTTTCGCATAGGCATACATTGTAAACTTTAGGGTCACGCTGTGTACCCCCTAATTGACCTAAAATTATTTCCTGTGGTAGGTCACACTATAACCCTGTAATATAATACGTGGTCCAATTTATAAATTATAGGTCAATATTAAGGTCCGATACCGTGCCGTTAGTAAACATAGAAAAGTGTCTTCGAATTTCCTTGTTTTAATGCACTATTTAAAATATACATAGTGTACCCCCTAATTGACCTATAATTATTTCCTGTGGTAGGGTACACTATTACCCTGTAATATAATACCTGGTCCAATTTAAATAATATGGGTCAATATTAAGGTCTGATATTGCGCCTTGCGTTAGTTTACCATTGAAAGATGTCTTTGAATTTTTAAAGCATTTTAGAACGCCTATTTCTTCATTTTAAGCTTCTCAGAACACTCTATTTCGCATAGGCATACATAGTAAACTTTGGGGTCACGCTGTGTACCCCCTAATTGACCTATAATTATTTCCTGTGGTAGGGTACACTATTACCCTGTAATATAATACGTGGTCCAATTTAAAAATTATAGGTCAATGTTAAGGTCCGATACCGTGCCGTTAGTTAACATAGAAAAGTGTCTTCGTATTTCCTTGTTTTAATGCACTATTTAAAATATACATAGTGTACCCCCTAATTGACCTATAATTATTTCCTGTGGTAGGGTACACTATTACCCTGTAATATAATACCTGGTCAAATTTAAATATTATGGGTCAATATTAAGGTCTGATATTGCGCCTTGCGTTAGTTAACCATTGAAAGATGTCTTTGAATTTTTAAAGCATTTTAGAACGCTTATTTCTTCATTTTAAGCTTCTCAGAACACTCTATATCGCATAGGCATACATAGTAAAATTTAGGGTCACGCTGTGTCCCCCCTAAATGACATATATTTATTTCCTGTGGTAGGGTACACTATTACCCTGTAATATAATACGTGGTCCAATTTAAAAATTATAGGTCAATATTAAGGTCTGACACCGTGCCGTTAGTTAACATAGAAAAATGTCTTTGAATTTTTAAAGCATTTTAGAACGCTTATTTCCTCATTTTAAGCTTCTCAGAACACTTTATTTCGCATAGGCATACATTGTAAACTTTAGGGTCACGCTGTGTACCCCCTAATTGACCTATAATTATTTCCTGTGGTAGGGTACACTATAACCCTGTAATATAATACGTGGTCCAATTTATAAATTATAGGTCAATATTAAGGTCCGATACCGTGCCTTTAGTTAACATAGAAAAGTGTCTTCGAATTTCCTTGTTTTAATGCACTATTTAAAATATACATAGTGTACCCCCTAATTGACCTATAATTATTTCCTGTGGTAGGGTACACTATTACCCTGTAATATAATACCTGATCCAATTTAAATAATATGGGTGAATATTAAGGTCTGATATTGCGCCTTGCGTTTGTTAACCATTGAAAGATGTCTTTGAATTTTTAAAGCATTTTAGAACGCCTATTTCTTCATTTTAAGCTTCTCAGAACACTCTATTTCGCATAGGCATACATAGTAAACTTTGGGGTCACGCTGTGTACCCCCTAATTGACCTATAATTATTTCCTGTGGTAGGGTACACTATTACCCTGTAATATAATACGTGGTCCAATTTAAAAATTATAGGTCAATGTTAAGGTCCGATACCGTGCCGTTAGTTAACATAGAAAAGTGTCTTCGTATTTCCTTGTTTTAATGCACTATTTAAAATATACATAGTGTACCCCCTAATTGACCTATAATTATTTCCTGTGGTAGGGTACACTATTACCCTGTAATATAATACCTGGTCCAATTTAAATAATATGGGTCAATATTAAGGTCTGATATTGCGCCTTGCGTTAGTTAACCATTGAAAGATGTCTTTGAATTTTTAAAGCATTTTAGAACGCCTATTTCTTCATTTTAAGCTTCTCAGAACACTCTATTTCGCATAGGCATACATAGTAAACTTTGGGGTCACGCTGTGTACCCCCTAATTGACCTATAATTATTTCCTGTGGTAGGGTACACTATTACCCTGTAATATAATACGTGGTCCAATTTAAAAATTATAGGTCAATGTTAAGGTCCGATACCGTGCCGTTAGTTAACATAGAAAAGTGTCTTCGTATTTCCTTGTTTTAATGCACTATTTAAAATATACATAGTGTACCCCCTAATTGACCTATAATTATTTCCTGTGGTAGGGTACACTATTACCCTGTAATATAATACCTGGTCAAATTTAAATATTATGGGTCAATATTAAGGTCTGATATTGCGCCTTGCGTTAGTTAACCATTGAAAGATGTCTTTGAATTTTTAAAGCATTTTAGAACGCTTATTTCTTCATTTTAAGCTTCTCAGAACACTCTATATCGCATAGGCATACATAGTAAAATTTAGGGTCACGCTGTGTCCCCCCTAAATGACATATATTTATTTCCTGTGGTAGGGTACACTATTACCCTGTAATATAATACGTGGTCCAATTTAAAAATTATAGGTCAATATTAAGGTCTGACACCGTGCCGTTAGTTAACATAGAAAAATGTCTTTGAATTTTTAAAGCATTTTAGAACGCTTATTTCCTCATTTTAAGCTTCTCAGAACACTTTATTTCGCATAGGCATACATTGTAAACTTTAGGGTCACGCTGTGTACCCCCTAATTGACCTATAATTATTTCCTGTGGTAGGGTACACTATAACCCTGTAATATAATACGTGGTCTAATTTATAAATTATAGGTCAATATTAAGGTCCGATACCGTGCCGTTAGTTAACATAGAAAAGTGTCTTCGAATTTCCTTGTTTTAATGCACTATTTAAAATATACATAGTGTACCCCCTAATTGACCTATCATTATTTCCTGTGGTAGGGTACACTATTACCCTGTAATATAATACCTGGTCCAATTTAAATAATATGGGTCAATATTAAGGTCTGATACCGTGCCGTTAGTTAACATTGAAAAATGTCTTTGAATTTTTAAAGCATTTTAGAACGCTTATTTCCTCATTTTAAGCTTCTCAGATCACTTTATTTCGCATAGGCATACATTGTAAACTTTAGGGTCCCGCTGTGTACCCCCTAATTGACCTATAATTATTTCCTGTGGTAGGGCACACTATAACCCTGTAATATAATACGTGGTCCAATTTAAAAAGTATATGTCAATATTAAGGTCCGATACCGTGCCGTTAGTTAACATAGAAAAGTGTCTTCGTATTTCCTTGTTTTAATGCACTATTTAAAATATACATAGTGTACCCCCTAATTGACCTATAATTATTTCCTGTGGTACGGTACTTTATTACCCTGTAATATAATACCTGGTCCAATTTAAATAATATGGGTCAATATTAAGGTCTGATATTGCGCCTTGCGTTAGTTAACCATTGAAAGATGTCTTTGAATTTTTAAAGCATTTTAGAAAGCTTATTTCTTCATTTTAAGCTTCTCAGAACACTCTATTTCGCATAGGCATACATAGTAAACTTTGGGGTCACGCTGTGTACCCCCTAATTAACCTATAATTATTTCCTGTGGTAGGGTGCAGTATTACCCTGTAATATAATACGTGATCCAATTTAAAAATTTTAGGTCAATATTAAGGTCCGATACCCTACCGTTAGTTAACATAGAAAAGAGTCTTCGTATTTCCTTGTTTTAATGCACTATTTTAAATATACATAGTGTACCCCCTAATTGACCTATAATTATTTCCTGTTGTAGGGTACACTATTACCCTGTAATATAATACCTGGTCCAATTTAAATATTATGGTTCCATATTAAGGTCTGATATCGCGCCTTGCGTTAGTTAACCATTGAAAGATGTCTTTGAATTTTTAAAGCATTTTAGAACGCTTATTTCTTCATTTTAAGCTTCTCAGAACCCCTTATTTCGCATAGGCATACATAGTAAACTTTAGGGTCACGCTGTGTACCCCCTAATTGACCTATAATTATTTTCTGTGGTAGGGTACACTATCACCCTGTGATATAATACGTGGTCCAATTTAAAAATTATAGGTCAATATTAAGGTCCGATACCGTGCCGTTAGTTAACATGGAAAAGTGTCTTCGTTTTTCCTTGTTTTAATGCACTATTTAAAATATACATAGTGTACCCCCTAATTGACCTATAATTATTTCCTGTGGTAGGGTACACTATTACCCTGTAATATAATACCTGGTCCAATTTAAATGATATGGGTCAATATTAAGGTCTGATATTGCGCCTTGCGTTAGTTAACCATTGAAAGATGTCTTTGAATTTTTAAAGCATTTTAGAACGCTTATTTCTTCATTTTAAGCTTCTCAGAACACTCTATATCGCATAGGCATACATAGTAAAATTTAGGGTCACGCTGTGTCCCCCCTAAATGACATATATTTATTTCCTGTGGTAGGGTACACTATTACCCTGTAATATAATACGTGGTCCAATTTAAAAATTATAGGTCAATATTAAGGTCTGACACCGAGCCGTTAGTTAACATTGAAAAATGTCTTTGAATTTTTAAAGCATTTTAGAACGCTTATTTCCTCATTTTAAGCTTCTCAGAACACTTTTTTTCGTATAGGCATACATTGTAAACTTTAGGGTCACGCTGTGTACCCCCTAATTGACCTATAATTATTTCCTGTGGTAGGTCACACTATAACCCTGTAATATAATACGTGGTCCAATTTATAAATTATAGGTCAATATTAAGGTCCGATACCGTGCCGTTAGTAAACATAGAAAAGTGTCTTCGAATTTCCTTGTTTTAATGCACTATTTAAAATATACATAGTGTACCCCCTAATTGACCTATAATTATTTCCTGTGGTAGGGTACACTATTACCCTGTAATATAATACCTGGTCCAATTTAAATAATATGGGTCAATATTAAGGTCTGATATTGCGCCTTGCGTTAGTTTACCATTGAAAGATGTCTTTGAATTTTTAAAGCATTTTAGAACGCCTATTTCTTCATTTTAAGCTTCTCAGAACAATCTATTTCGCATAGGCATACATAGTAAACTTTGGGGTCACGCTGTGTACCCCCTAATTGACCTATAATTATTTCCTGTGGTAGGGTACACTATTACCCTGTAATATAATACGTGGTCCAATTTAAAAATTATAGGTCAATGTTAAGGTCCGATACCGTGCCGTTAGTTAACATAGAAAAGTGTCTTCGTATTTCCTTGTTTTAATGCACTATTTAAAATATACATAGTGTACCCCCTAATTGACCTATAATTATTTCCTGTGGTAGGGTACACTATTACCCTGTAATATAATACCTGGTCAAATTTAAATATTATGGGTCAATATTAAGGTCTGATATTGCGCCTTGCGTTAGTTAACCATTGAAAGATGTCTTTGAATTTTTAAAGCATTTTAGAACGCTTATTTCTTCATTTTAAGCTTCTCAGAACACTCTATATCGCATAGGCATACATAGTAAAATTTAGGGTCACGCTGTGTCCCCCCTAAATGACATATATTTATTTCCTGTGGTAGGGTACACTATTACCCTGTAATATAATACGTGGTCCAATTTAAAAATTATAGGTCAATATTAAGGTCTGACACCGTGCCGTTAGTTAATATAGAAAAATGTCTTTGAATTTTTAAAGCATTTTAGAACGCTTATTTCCTCATTTTAAGCTTCTCAGAACACTTTATTTCGCATAGGCATACATTGTAAACTTTAGGGTCACGCTGTGTACCCCCTAATTGACTTATAATTATTTCCTGTGGTAGGTTACACTATAACCCTGTAATATAATACGTGGTCCAATTTATAAATTATAGGTCAATATTAAGGTCCGATACCGTGCCTTTAGTTAACATAGAAAAGTGTCTTCGAATTTCCTTGTTTTAATGCACTATTTAAAATATACATAGTGTACCCCCTAATTGACCTATAATTATTTCCTGTGGTAGGGTACACTATTACCCTGTAATATAATACCTGATCCAATTTCAATAATATGGGTGAATATTAAGGTCTGATATTGCGCCTTGCGTTAGTTAACCATTGAAAGATGTCTTTGAATTTTTAAAGCATTTTAGAACGCCTATTTCTTCATTTTAAGCTTCTCAGAACACTCTATTTCGCATAGGCATACATAGTAAACTTTGGGGTCACGCTGTGTACCCCCTAATTGACCTATAATTATTTCCTGTGGTAGGGTACACTATTACCCTGTAATATAATACGTGGTCCAATTTAAAAATTATAGGTCAATGTTAAGGTCCGATACCGTGCCGTTAGTTAACATAGAAAAGTGTCTTCGTATTTCCTTGTTTTAATGCACTATTTAAAATATACATAGTGTACCCCCTAATTGACCTATAATTATTTCCTGTGGTAGGGTACACTATTACCCTGTAATATAATACCTGGTCCAATTTAAATAATATGGGTCAATATTAAGGTCTGATATTGCGCCTTGCGTTAGTTAACCATTGAAAGATGTCTTTGAATTTTTAAAGCATTTTAGAACGCCTATTTCTTCATTTTAAGCTTCTCAGAACACTCTATTTCGCATAGGCATACATAGTAAACTTTGGGGTCACGCTGTGTACCCCCTAATTGACCTATAATTATTTCCTGTGGTAGGGTACACTATTACCCTGTAATATAATACGTGGTCCAATTTAAAAATTATAGGTCAATGTTAAGGTCCGATACCGTGCCGTTAGTTAACATAGAAAAGTGTCTTCGTATTTCCTTGTTTTAATGCACTATTTAAAATATACATAGTGTACCCCCTAATTGACCTATAATTATTTCCTGTGGTAGGGTACACTATTACCCTGTAATATAATACCTGGTCAAATTTAAATATTATGGGTCAATATTAAGGTCTGATATTGCGCCTTGCGTTAGTTAACCATTGAAAGATGTCTTTGAATTTTTAAAGCATTTTAGAACGCTTATTTCTTCATTTTAAGCTTCTCAGAACACTCTATATCGCATAGGCATACATAGTAAAATTTAGGGTCACGCTGTGTCCCCCCTAAATGACATATATTTATTTCCTGTGGTAGGGTACACTATTACCCTGTAATATAATACGTGGTCCAATTTAAAAATTATAGGTCAATATTAAGGTCTGACACCGTGCCGTTAGTTAACATAGAAAAATGTCTTTGAATTTTTAAAGCATTTTAGAACGCTTATTTCCTCATTTTAAGCTTCTCAGAACACTTTATTTCGCATAGGCATACATTGTAAACTTTAGGGTCACGCTGTGTACCCCCTAATTGACCTATAATTATTTCCTGTGGTAGGGTACACTATAACCCTGTAATATAATACGTGGTCCAATTTATAAATTATAGGTCAATATTAAGGTCCGATACCGTGCCGTTAGTTAACATAGAAAAGTGTCTTCGAATTTCCTTGTTTTAATGCACTATTTAAAATATACATAGTGTACCCCCTAATTGACCTATCATTATTTCCTGTGGTAGGGTACACTATTACCCTGTAATATAATACCTGGTCCAATTTAAATAATATGGGTCAATATTAAGGTCTGATACCGTGCCGTTAGTTAACATTGAAAAATGTCTTTGAATTTTTAAAGCATTTTAGAACGCTTATTTCCTCATTTTAAGCTTCTCAGATCACTTTATTTCGCATAGGCATACATTGTAAACTTTAGGGTCCCGCTGTGTACCCCCTAATTGACCTATAATTATTTCCTGTGGTAGGGCACACTATAACCCTGTAATATAATACGTGGTCCAATTTAAAAAGTATATGTCAATATTAAGGTCCGATACCGTGCCGTTAGTTAACATAGAAAAGTGTCTTCGTATTTCCTTGTTTTAATGCACTATTTAAAATATACATAGTGTACCCCCTAATTGACCTATAATTATTTCCTGTGGTACGGTACTTTATTACCCTGTAATATAATACCTGGTCCAATTTAAATAATATGGGTCAATATTAAGGTCTGATATTGCGCCTTGCGTTAGTTAACCATTGAAAGATGTCTTTGAATTTTTAAAGCATTTTAGAAAGCTTATTTCTTCATTTTAAGCTTCTCAGAACACTCTATTTCGCATAGGCATACATAGTAAACTTTGGGGTCACGCTGTGTACCCCCTAATTAACCTATAATTATTTCCTGTGGTAGGGTGCAGTATTACCCTGTAATATAATACGTGATCCAATTTAAATATTATGGTTCCATATTAAGGTCTGATATCGCGCCTTGCGTTAGTTAACCATTGAAAGATGTCTTTGAATTTTTAAAGCATTTTAGAACGCTTATTTCTTCATTTTAAGCTTCTCAGAACCCCTTATTTCGCATAGGCATACATAGTAAACTTTAGGGTCACGCTGTGTACCCCCTAATTGACCTATAATTATTTTCTGTTATAGGGTACACTATCACCCTGTGATATAATACGTGGTCCAATTTAAAAATTATAGGTCAATATTAAGGTCCGATACCGTGCCGTTAGTTAACATGGAAAAGTGTCTTCGTTTTTCCTTGTTTTAATGCACTATTTAAAATATACATAGTGTACCCCCTAATTGACCTATAATTATTTCCTGTGGTAGGGTACACTATTACCCTGTAATATAATACCTGGTCCAATTTAAATGATATGGGTCAATATTAAGGTCTGATATTGCGCCTTGCGTTAGTTAACCATTGAAAGATGTCTTTGAATTTTTAAAGCATTTTAGAACGCTTATTTCTTCATTTTAAGCTTCTCAGAACACTCTATATCGCATAGGCATACATAGTAAAATTTAGGGTCACGCTGTGTCCCCCCTAAATGACATATATTTATTTCCTGTGGTAGGGTACACTATTACCCTGTAATATAATACGTGGTCCAATTTAAAAATTATAGGTCAATATTAAGGTCTGACACCGAGCCGTTAGTTAACATTGAAAAATGTCTTTGAATTTTTAAAGCATTTTAGAACGCTTATTTCCTCATTTTAAGCTTCTCAGAACACTTTTTTTCGTATAGGCATACATTGTAAACTTTAGGGTCACGCTGTGTACCCCCTAATTGACCTATAATTATTTCCTGTGGTAGGTCACACTATAACCCTGTAATATAATACGTGGTCCAATTTATAAATTATAGGTCAATATTAAGGTCCGATACCGTGCCGTTAGTAAACATAGAAAAGTGTCTTCGAATTTCCTTGTTTTAATGCACTATTTAAAATATACATAGTGTACCCCCTAATTGACCTATAATTATTTCCTGTGGTAGGGTACACTATTACCCTGTAATATAATACCTGGTCCAATTTAAATAATATGGGTCAATATTAAGGTCTGATATTGCGCCTTGCGTTAGTTTACCATTGAAAGATGTCTTTGAATTTTTAAAGCATTTTAGAACGCCTATTTCTTCATTTTAAGCTTCTCAGAACAATCTATTTCGCATAGGCATACATAGTAAACTTTGGGGTCACGCTGTGTACCCCCTAATTGACCTATAATTATTTCCTGTGGTAGGGTACACTATTACCCTGTAATATAATACGTGGTCCAATTTAAAAATTATAGGTCAATGTTAAGGTCCGATACCGTGCCGTTAGTTAACATAGAAAAGTGTCTTCGTATTTCCTTGTTTTAATGCACTATTTAAAATATACATAGTGTACCCCCTAATTGACCTATAATTATTTCCTGTGGTAGGGTACACTATTACCCTGTAATATAATACCTCCCATGCAGCAGAGATAAGTATTAATTACGTGAAAATAACGTTAAAATGCCACAAGGTTTAGAGCAAAAAAACGTTTATTTAAAACGTTTTATTTCCGTTTCGAGTGGTAGTCTCGAATTAGGTAAAAAAGCGTTTATATTTGGGCTGTTTTTAACGTAAAAATGACGGATTTTTGCCGTTATTTTGACTAAGGTGAATTTCGTAACCAATTTTTAACGTATTTTTTACGTTTTTTTCACCAAACTATTTACGTATATTTTTGGTTCTAAAAATTCGTTATTTTCACCAAGAATATTTACGTGTTTTTAACGCTTATTTTTATTAAAATAACGTACATTTTACGTTATTTTAACCAAAATACAAACGTATTTTATCCATACTATTTACGTATTATTAACGCTTATTTTGAGCTTTATTTACGCATTATTAACGCTTATATATCAATATTTTTAACGCTTATTTTGAGCTAGGTGAATTGATAAATTTTTCGCGAAAATTTAACTAAATTAATTTCAATTTATCGTAATTTTAACCGAATTGTTAACAATAGCATATTTTAAGTTTTTTTTTTTAACTAAGAAGGAAAGAAACCATTCCGTATTTTAATGTTTACGCTGCCCTAAGTACACTAAAAAATATAGCATTTACTTTTTATTTAAAAAAAAACTTTTAATTCTTTTCGAACTAAAACTAAAATAACGGAAAATAGCCGATATTCATGTTTTTTTTTAGAATCCTAGAAAAAGCTTTTGTTTTTAATCTCACACTTTCTGTAAATTTTTACAATTCAAATTATAACTCAACGAATATGGAATGCAAATCTTTCTACCTCTTCACAGCAGCATACTAGTTTATTTATGAAGTTTCATGTCCCTCAGGAATTTTTTACATTTTTCATTCCTAAAAGTTTGTAATATAAAGAATTGGTAGAAGAAAAAATTACTCAATACTTACATGATTTTCCAAACCCATATGGAAAAAAAATTTTTTTTTTTTAGTTTAAATTAATAATTAAGAAATCTACTGCTGTCCTGAAGTCCATGTTTCCAAATTGCTTGCTGGAAATTATCTACTCTTCTAGAATGCTTTTGGGTTCATTATTTTTTTTTTAAATGCATATATTTTAATTTTTAGCTTGAAAAATTTGACTAAAATTTACTTTAACACACACACGAAGTAAAAAAAAAAATATTAACCAAATTTACCATTTGATTTGTTTACTTACTAAAATTACAATTTTTCTAAGTCTTATGTTCGTAAAACTAAAATTTTTAATCCAGAAGAGCAGTTAACTAAATAATTTTAAATACAGAAAAAAACATTAAATCAAATAAGATTTATTAAGTTTTATTTATTTTACAACTATCATACAATATATAGATTTACAATTATAACACATCGCCACAGATCTGAAACATTCATAACTTCTTCCATCCCGCTGTTACTATCACCTCTTCACTGCAATGTTCCTGGAAAACAAATAAATATTTTAGCATATGAAAAAAAATATACCGGACAATAATATTAAATTGTTACAACCAACAGTAGATTTCTAAAACGAAGCAATACTGACTAGATAAAATACAATTAAATAAAAATTTTTAAAAAAATATTAAAACTGTTTATTATTTTCATGGAATTTCTACTAAGTATATATCGATTGAGTACATCCAAATACTTAGATATAAGAAAATCTATTTTACAAATTTTAGTCACATATTACACAACAAAATTACATACATATACAGCACAAATCTGAATTAGAATATTTCATAATTTTTTTTTATCCTAACTAAATCTTACATTGAAGCCAGCAGTAAGTTATAAACAAAACATAAAATTATTTTTCGTGTGGCTTTGAGGAGAACTCCTCCAGTTTTAGTCTGGTGCTGTTGACTGCTTTGGTAACAAGTAAGAGCACATTTCTAATAGGGGAACAATGAAGGAATAAAGGTGTCAATTGGTTTACCCACGCTGACCTAAAATCAAGACAAAACTATTCACAAAACACTCCTATTTGAATTTACTTTTTCTCATAACCGCAGTACTTGCCACGACATGTGCCCATTGTCAGGTAAAGTACTCCTAAAAGCTGCCCTATACTTTCTGTTTATTTACTTATCATCAGAATTTTATTTTCCTCTCTCATTCTTTTCTTTTTTTTTTATTGCTCCTTGGCTGCAATTTTCATTCCTCTTCAGAATATTTTGCAAGAACTTTGTAGTTCAGAAACACAATTCGATTAGTTTCAGTTACGTAATTTTTAATTTCTCATTTATTAAAACAGTAAAAATACTATGCCTTTTAACACTAACAGTATCCTTAATATACAAAAGGAGTAATTTTAACAAATTCAGTAATTTGTTAAACTATATATTATTTAGTTCAAGTGAAGAATTACATTTTACAATTGCCTCTGTTAAAGCTTTTTTAAACAAAAAATGGTTATTTTGAAAATTCTTTAATTTCTGTAAAATCGCTGCTAAAACGTAACACTTTACTCCAAAATACATTAGAAAGCTGTTTGGTGATATAGAAATTCATTTCCACAACGGAATTCTTAGTAATGGTGGGAAAAATAGGAAGGGTGGGAAAAATAGGTTCTGTGTTCCTTGACCCTAGTGTGTTACAATCAGGGGCAGTAAAAACTTTATTTGTTTAAACCACTTAAAAAGGACTGGATAAAAAAATTTCAAAAAAAAACTTCACACACAAAACACAGTTTTTGGAGAAATATTTTAATAAATATTTCTTCGAAAAATGTGATTAAATGAAAGGAACACAATGGTGTTAGTTAATTGTAGCAACATGACAGAATGTTTGGAGTAATGCAGTATAGCAATTTTGGTCTATAAAAACAATTCGGAGGAACAGCCTTAAACTTAAAATTGTTTCAAAAATAATAATTTTATGCTTGGAACTAATTAGAAATTCTCTTTTTTAATGCTGCATATATATATATATGAGCAAAACAAAATTACCAACTTTCCACACCCTTGCAAAAAAATAAAATAAAAATTTTTTTGAACAAGTATAGAGCAGATATATCAAAATTTTTTTAAACTTATTTAAAGATGTGAAAACAAATATATATTTTTTTGTCAAACTGTAATTCATATAGTTTGTAGTAGTGATAATTTCCATTGCATGAACTACTTAACTTACAAGTTTTCTGCAATATTAGACATTTAACGTAAATTTTACTTTTTTGTTAAAATAAAAAGTTGGAACATAAGTATGCTAAATGTATACAGTAAAATGCAAGAAAATATAATAAATTAATGAAAACTAGTCAGTCTAACTCTTTTAGAGAAAAGTAAGCATTTTTTGCAACCTTGATATACACAATGAATCGTGTTTCAAAGCATTTTAATCATTAATACTTCAACACCAAATAATAAACACAAAAACATTCACTTGCAAAAATAAGATATTTAAATAAAAGATGTTTTCAAACAGTATGAAATCAAAAATTTTTTCATTTAATGTAAGCATAATAATATAGTGCAGAAGTTATTGAAAAAAAAAACTTTATAAAAATAAAGTGATAATATCATAGACAGATATATCATATAAATAGAAAATATCATATGTATAGTCATAGATATAAAATCATTGATCAAAGTTAACAATATTGAAAGTTCAATTTCTAATATGTGGAATTGTAGAAAACTGCAGATGTACACAAAAAAAAAAATATATATATATATATATAAACATATATACAATTGGCTTATTTTAATTAAAACAAGGATAATTTGAAATCTTGTGGCAGAATGTTTTTGAGCTATCTGCGACTAAACTGTCCAGCAGTAAGATCTAATTGCAAAATACTTTTAATACAAACAAACATATATGTTGCTAATTTAAAATGGCAAATATGCTGTGTTAACAAAAAATAATAATAATGATTTTCTTAATTTAACACGAAATAATTTTTTTTTAATATTATGGGTGATATTCTCACATTTTGTTGGTAGGAAGACACACTCTTTATTAGCTTCTTCGCATTTTGTAAATAATCATCACAATAAAAAAATATTAAATATCATGAAATCCGTAGTAGCAATTGCCCCCCCCCCCAAAAAAAAATATATGATGTAATTACGTAAATTGGACTCCTCAAAAGCGTGTTACACTTTGAAATTAGGTTGTAATAAATAATATCGTATAAAAAATATCTGATTTAAAATTTAAGGAGAAATCAACATCTATAACTTCTAAAAATTCAATAGAATTTTTAAAAAAAAAAAATAGATAGCCTTAAAAAATAGATACTCAAATGCTCGATTTGAGTTTTCCATATTGTTTAAATATATCAAGATGGTTAAGAACCAAATGAAAATCAATATCAATAACTGCCGAAAATACTATCAAAACATTACGTCGATTTATGATACTATCGGTGAAAATTGAGCGTGTCAAAAACTGATTATCTAAATGCATGATTCAAATATTGCATGTTCAAATATTTCTGTAAAAAAGAAAAGTAATATTTTCTTCTTTTCAAGAGAAAAATCTTTCTGCAAGAGATCTGTAAAATTTTGCAACAATGTCGCCGTTTCGCTGCGATTCTGCCACGGAGATTTGAAATACTGAGCAATATGCATAAATCTTAATTCCCCGAGAATTTCTAATTGATCTTGTTTATTCATTTTTTAATTCATTTTAATGTTTGCCAAATGTTTGGTTTGAGTAGCCTTAGCCTTTGAGGGATTCATCAATCTGCATAATCGCTGAAGAATTCTCAAAAGCAAAATAGAAGTTTCAGAATTTGTTTGAACTTATGGAGGACTATGAATAAAAAGACTAATTTAATGCAGATAAAACACATTTTTTTTTTAAGTGTCAGTGAAATAAAACATTGGAACAGCAAAAATAGTGGTGGTAAAAACAGTAACAGTTTACCATTCTACTTGATACTAACGATGAAACTTACACCAGAAACTTCTATTATAAATTAGTTGAATAGTGCAAAGGCTGATGATTGTGCATGAAATAATTAGGATTCTACAGTACATGGAAAATATATTTACAATACATGATAATTAATTTTAAGAGACAAATTTTTGAGTACTTTTATTTGTTGTTATTGAAGCATGGGCAGCCTATGTAAACAATGTTTAATTACTTTTTTTAATATCAGCAAAAGTAATCTGAAATAATTTTTAACAATTGATTTGATCATGTTTATAATTTCACGAATTTTTTTACCCATTTTTAAGCGCAAGAAAAAAGGAAACAATTCAAATACAGTTATTTCTTTAGACATACTTAATTCAGGTACCTTCAACTGAGACTTGATGGAGGTTCATTCTCAAAGCTAGGTCCTTTTCAAAGATCTTCCTCAGAAGTACATCAATAGATTATGAAAAGAAAATTCATTCAGTTAATACGTTCAAAAACATAGAAATAATTCAAACATATTTTGTTTTGTTTATACGGGCACATTTATTATTCAGAACTAGAGAAGTAAGGAGTAATGGTTTGGCAGAATGTTAGCTAAAAAAAATGGTGAAATGCAGAATATATTTTTATAGCAATATTTTTTTTAAAAAAAATTCATTAATAAATATTTTTTACGAATAAATAAGTTTATTTATTATTGGAAATTACTCCATGCTTATCTATATTAGTGGAATGGGCTAAAGGGAAAACAAAAAACTAAACCAGAAATACTTAATAAAGTTATGAAGTAAAATAGAAAGAGAAAAAGAAATTATCATAATTGTTACAACAAAACTTCCATGCTAAGAATAATATTTTTTGTAAAGCAGTATCCATAAAGCAACATTAACTAAAATATAATCTATTAGAAATATGTTATTAAAATGCTGTGTTATCTTAAAAATGCTAAAAAAAACAAAAGATTATATACAAATGTAAAACAGAAAAATCTATTTTAATTCTCAAAATGAAATTTTAAAGCTTTACATCTCAGTCTTTCCAATTATCATATTTTCCAGATAAGAATAAAGACAATAGAAACATTCTTAATTACTGTGTCATACAGTTAATAAAAACAAAGTTTTTTAGAAATGTAAAAAGCTAGGTAAAAACAAAGACAAAAATTGTTTAAAAGAAAAATTTAGCAATAAAAATTTCAATTGAACTTTTTCACCTAGCAGGGGTCTGTCTAGGTTTTTCTGATAGGTACCTATTTTATGAAAATTTAGACATAATTTGTGAAAAATTAAAAACTACATTAAAAAATCAACACAAAAATATGGATTTATCGTTTCTTAAGGAATACAAAAATAAAATTATAAGAAAAAGTATTTTGTGAAACTAATGTTTTTTCTAAAGTTGAATTTGTGAAGGTACTGCTAAACGGTAGTAAATTTGGCCTTGACAGACCTCTGCCTAGGCATATTTTTAGAATACAGTGACTATAAAAGAATTAAAAAAGTTTTAAACAGCAATGTAAATTTAAATAAAAGCTTGAATAAGAATAATTCTAAAGATAATTTAATATTGAAAATTACTGCAATTATTTTCCATATCGTTTTAGCTGATAAATTTCAAAAACTGTTTCAAAAATAAGAAGAAAAATTTCCAGTAAATGTTCAACTGGGTGTTTTTTTTTTTCTTTTTAAAGATATCATGTTGCAAAATAAATAGTCAAAAAACTATTTTGTCCATGTGAGATTTTCTCTTGCAATAGCTTGTTAAGATGATACTTCCACGACATTTTGGTTGAAGAACCATCTGCTATAGACTCTTGTAAAATTTACACCAATCAAGCGTGTTTAACCCTTGGTTCTTTAAAAAGGTAAAGTTAAAAGAAAATGCCACTACTCAACTTTATTAAAAATGCAACAACTAATAGTTTTTATACTTTATAAGACAATAGTAGGTAAGTAGATAAGACAGCTCAAATTAATAACAATATGATAGGACTGTTTCACACATAACACTTGTCTCGTCTCATTTGCTAATAAAAATGCCATCTCGTACTGAGTAGGCAAAACAGTAAGAAAAATGCCCGTATCATGATCTGCCGGTGAATAATCACTATATCTTCTAAGCAACTTCCACGCAGCAACCTGGAGGAACTAAAAAAAATTAACGAACGGAGATCAACTTGAAGAGTATAACTCGTAGCTACCTTTCGCACACCTTTACATATTCTTTTAAAAAGTTAGCAGTTAGAAATCTATTTGGTGCCTGGACGATAGCAGTTGGCATAACTGCTCACAATACAGAAGTACCCCTAATAGGAAATTAAAAGTTTAATGAGTATTTCTATGTTGTTACCTATGGATAAATATTTATAAACTTCCAGCGGTCCACGAAAAATTAAGAAAATATCTCAGAATGGGAGTAACTCAGAGAATATAAGTTGAAGCAACCCTCAGGAAAACTTCTACATACTTCTTTTAAAAATTTTTGCAAAGTACAAAATATATATATTTTTTTTTGTTTCAACATTTTTAGTTGGCACAATCTAGTTCAAATAGGGAAACATCCCCTTTTATTTGATTCATAAAATCAGGGGAGATCTCTATAAAAGGAACAATGGCAGAATAATCAGCACGTCTTGGCAACTTCTGGTATCGGAGAAACTGAAAGAAAAAAATCACAGAAAGGGACCAACTCGAAAGATATAACTCGTAACCATTTGGCAAACATTCATGTTTTTTTTAAAAAAAATTTCAAGTTTATATTTATTTGGTAGCTTGGCTATTGTAGTTAGTGTGACAGGTTAATATATGGAAATATCCCCTAAAATTAGTGAAACAGAAAAATTTACATTATAAATCTAGCTAAAATTCTTTTCCACTCCGGAAAATTAGTTTATCATCACCTGTGGCAGAATAATCAACGTCTTGGTAACTTCCAGTGGCTATCATCACACTGAAAACAAAACATGGGAAGAAACTCAACAGGGTATATCTTGTAGCCACTACCCCCTGGCAAACCTCTACAAGTTTTCTTTTATAAATGTATGCAAGTTTGAAATCCACAATAGTAGGCGCAGCAAATCACAGAAGGAAAATATCCCCTCTACTCATATTTTGGTGTGTAAAGTCAACCATGATTAATGACATTTAAGTATTATCTTCAGAATAATGCTTATAATTGTTACTTTTTGTTAATTGTTATTTATTATAGTAACAAAATTTGTCAGGTGAATAAAATAATGCAGCATTAATTTAATAATTTTGATAATTAAAGCTTTAAAATAGAATTTTATTTTTACATAAGATCGCAACTAGTTTAACTCAGTATTTCAGATTAATATTCCTTGATTAAGCTTAGGTACCATCAGAAAACTTTCCAAAAATTCATGATTTTATTAAAAATATCTTAACTGCATAACAATCGTATATAACGGGTCTGTATTTCGTCTCTTTACATTAAGCACAGTAAATGAGATTCAACAAATTTTCTTGCTTTTTTCCAAAATCGTTACGTTTTGTCATAGTTTGTTAAACTTCGCAAATGATAGGCTTAGAATATTTGTGTTTATTTCAAGCAGAATTAACTACAATAATTATTTACTTTTTTTGACAGTGAAGCATTATAATGAATTAACATTCTAAAATAGTAATGATTAAAGTAAGGAATAAAAGAACTTACCATTGAATTCGGCGTATGTAAACACACGCGGGCGACAATGTAAATAAATGTAGGGGTAGCTAGTGTAGGGGTAGCAATCCTTCTGTAGAACTTGCTCCCACGGAAAAGGAGTGAAAAGTTGAAACTTAGTATCGTTTAATCCACTTGTAAAACAAAAACTCAAATAACTGAAAGCAATGTGGAGAGTACTTTTGAATCTATATTGTTAATCAATTTTTTCTCTATTTTTGATTTTTCTTCTTATTTTTCTTATTATTATTCTAATTAAACCTGGAATAAAATGCTACATTGTAGAATAACTTTCATATAATATTTTTAAAAAAGTTAAATAAAACTGTCAAGCTTTTTTTTAAAAAATTATTACTATTTTACCTGATGACTTAAAGAAAAATGGAATTATATTGTTATGTAATGTTATTTTCATTACAGAGATATAATAGTATTTTATTTTTACTAGTATAATATTATTTGAATAGCTTGTACATAAAAAAACTCGATTTTAATGCTTTTTATAATTTTCATGAATTCATAAAAATTGCTGTTTTATGCTCTGGAAATGTAAAATTATTATAACAATAATTTATTATTAAAAGATAAACATGAATAAATATTATAAATTAAGATCACTGATTCGTAAGACATACAAGATTATTTAAAATACGTGATTATTTATTTTAAAACTTTACACTTTTTTGCTTCCTCTAACCAGGAACTTCATATCCAATCGTTAGGAATTAGAGGATCGTACTATAGTAATTTAACTAAATGAGACATTAATTATGTTATATTTTAAAACTGTAAAACTAACAATATACATTGATTTTTTTGTGCATCATATAGGCTGATCAATGAACCATAAATTGTAGGATTTCCATTTAATCCGAAATGAGAGTAAGAAAGATATTGTAGAATACATTCTACGTTAGGTCTTCCATCAAATCAAAAAGATTTAATCTAACTACATCCACCAATGTAAAAGTTTTATCGATTAACATAATATGGGATCAACATGTACATTTATTTATCTCTGGTTAATTTTAATTATTATATCATGATTACATGTTATTTCTCAAATTTCGTGCTTATTTTTTGTTTTTCTCGTCTGCGTAGGTGAAGATTTTACATACATTAATTGGCATGCATAAAGGCATGGTCTCACGATTTAGGTATCATTTTTAGTTGTTGGTGATGACCGTGTTAAAAATAATAGTTTGAAAAAATTCATAAAATATTTATTACATAAAAAATACACATTTAAATAAAAAGCACCTTTTAAATCACGATTTCATTTGGAGAAAAGAAAAAAAAAGAGGTAATATCATGCATTTGAAAACTTGATTATAACAATAAGGGTAAAAAAGGGTGTCAAGTTGTTAACATTTCTAGTGGATCAAGTTATTTTCATATAATATATTAAAAATTTTATATTTAATTTCAGCTGGAAGGATCCATTTTCGTTAAACGTTCCGTTTCCCTCTTCAGTGCTTTAGATAAAAAAAAAATTTTTCGCTTGCTGATATTTGTCTTCATTTTAAAAGCAATGTATGTATACATTAAAAAGATTTTGTTGAAATTTTATTCCCAGATAACACAGTGTAAACAGATAATGTGTCAACGAATTAATGAAGGTAGGAGTTTTAGTTACGTCGCACTAGAGCTATGCATTAGGCTTATCATCCATTTAGACTTAAATCTGAAGGGGTAGGAAATTTTCTCCAGATCCCTGTACATTTGGCACAGTAATGCGATCGACCACAGGCCTCTCGATTCCACAGATTTTAATAGCACATATATCGCATGTACTCGGTGGTGTCGAGGATCGAGCACCGCCCCCGTCAAGGACTAGAATGGCCCTTAAAACCCCTATTAACCGGGAACTAAGCCTAAATGAAAAAATCTTGGTCAAAAAACAAAGAAAAAAATTTGTCGCACTGAGGTCAAAATATGAAAAAAACAAATATTTAATTTCTCTCTTCTTTTTTTTCTTGCTGTTGTTGTTAATTTACGTCGCACTAGAGCTGCGCAATGGGCTATTGGCGACGGTCTGGGAAACATCCCGGAGGATGATCCGAAGACATGCCATCACAATTTTGATCCTCTGCGGAGGGGATGGCACCCCCGCTTCGGTAGCCCGACGACGTGCGCGCGAAGTCGAGCACTTTACGGTAGCACAGTTTAACGAGGACCAATACCGCACACCCTCGGTTCCTACGCAGACTGATCCAAGTGGCACCCGCACACTGACCGCAGCCAGTGATGTTTGACTTCGGTGATCTGTTGGGAACCGTGTCATAACGATCAGTCCACTGCGGGACCTTTTTTTTCTTCTTAAAGGTGTTTTTTTTTTTTTTTTTTTTTTTTTTTTTTTTTTTTTTTTAAGATCTATGTATAAGCATTGCAAAATTTAGGTCTTAACTTCAATTTTTGAGGAACTTTCTCTTTTCCTTACTTAATTCCTTTTCTTTTTTATTTATATGATCTAAATAATTAAAAACAATTTATTTAACTTCATTAACTATTTAAAACCTTCCAAGCATTGTGTCCCTAGGTAAATTTTACTCTTTTTCCCTGTTATGTAACATTATTGCCCGATATGATAAAAAAAAAAAGAAAAAAAAAAAAAAAAAAAAAAAAAAACAGACTATTCAATGCAAGAAAGCCTAAAACTGACAGCTCGGAAAAATAAACCGAACTAACGCTCTAACTATTTTTAAAAGTACTTCAATTTCACATGCACAAAAACTCACTCATAAATAATATTTTGCAAAGAAATAAAGAATTATCATTACTTGCTCTTATAAAAAAAATTATTTTTCTGACATTACAACAAAACTTACAATTATTATTTATATTTTATGCTATTTTATATTATTTTTTATATTTTATAAATTTATATTATTTTTTACTATATATGATTTTCATAAATAATTTACTTATTGCAATTAAGATTTTATAATTAAGCAATTTCCAGATTATAAAATTCAAGATTCAAAGCAAAATTTAATAAATTTGTAAAAACGTTGTTGTGTGTAAAAACGTCTTTTAATAACAACCAATATTTTAAAACTTCCCACACTAAATTTTATTACGAAAACTAATTATGAGAATTATCTTTTTACCTGTTATTTGATATGTATTTTTTTTCATTAATAAATATTATATACATTAAAGAATCAAGATTGATAAATTTTTCAAAATACTTTAATTCTATTTTTACAATTTATGAAGTTTTTGGAAGGAAAAAAAATTAAATCAGTATTTTAAAATAAAGTAAATGTCTCTTTCATGCAGTAAGAACATGGAATTTAAAAGTTGACACATTTCTTAGCAATTATTTTGAAAAAACTTATATACGGTAAGCGATTATTGCAAAGTAAGAAATTAATAAATAAATGTTAACAAAATTAACCAAAAATAATCGCTTCTATTTCATGTTGATTGAAGTAGAAAATAATAATTAGAATATTGTATATTATAAATTATTTTTTATAAACTCGTATGGCGAGCGATAATTGCAATATAAAAAAATAGTGAATCAATTTTTACATAATAACAAAAAATAAATTTTTTAAATTTAGATCTTTGAATAATAATAATTATTAGTATTCGCATATTAACATCCCACCCTAGAGTAGGCTCGAACCTAGGACGCCGTACCCTTGAGGCGAATGCTGTAACCACTACACCACAACTCTTGTTCTGGACAGAGATAATTTAAATTTAAGTATAATGTGTTTTTACGTTATGTTCGTTGCATGTCAAGTAGTGGAAAATTTTTACTTTATTCAGTATTTTGGAAAATTTCTTAATTTTCATCATAGTTTAGTTATTATAAGAATTAAAACTCATAGTTCCCTTGTCAGTTACTGATAATGAGCCGACTCAATATTATCAACAAGCAAATATTTATAACCAATTTAATAAAACAAAAATAATTATAAGTATTAAAAATTAAATATGAATTGTAACGAAAATCTGCAATGTTCAGTTTATTCGAATGCAAGTGAGACGTAAAAGATTATCTTTCTTGGGCTCTCACAGGTTCATCATTTTTGCTTGAAACATTTTTACCACTAAATTTACGTTTATAATCCCAAACAATTTACGTAAATATAACTATGCAACAAAACGTCAATTTTTCGTTAATAACACGTTTTTAAAAAACGGTCAAAAAATGGATAAAATGTACACGTTAAAATAACGTATTTTAAGTACGTATTTTTAACGAATTATTTAAAGGGAAAATTGATAACGTTAAATTGACGTAATTTTAACGTATACGTTTTAACGAATGAAGAAATGGTGAAAATCATTACGTGAAATTAACGTAATTTTAACGTATGCGTTTTAACGAATGAAGAAATGGTGAAAATCATCACGTGAAATTAACGTAATTTTATCGTATACGTTTTAACGAATGAAGAAATGGTGAAAATCATCACGTGAAATTAACGTAATTTTAACGTAAGCCCAAAACCTTATAACGGACGAACGGATTTTTAACGTTTATTTGCCCTTTCATGCTGCATGGGCTGGTCAAATTTAAATATTATGGGTCAATATTAAGGTCTGATATTGCGCCTTGCGTTAGTTAACCATTGAAAGATGTCTTTGAATTTTTAAAGCATTTTAGAACGCTTATTTCTTCATTTTAAGCTTCTCAGAACACTCTATATCGCATAGGCATACATAGTAAAATTTAGGGTCACGCTGTGTCCCCCCTAAATGACATATATTTATTTCCTGTGGTAGGGTACACTATTACCCTGTAATATAATACGTGGTCCAATTTAAAAATTATAGGTCAATATTAAGGTCTGACACCGTGCCGTTAGTTAACATAGAAAAATGTCTTTGAATTTTTAAAGCATTTTAGAACGCTTATTTCCTCATTTTAAGCTTCTCAGAACACTTTATTTCGCATAGGCATACATTGTAAACTTTAGGGTCACGCTGTGTACCCCCTAATTGACCTATAATTATTTCCTGTGGTAGGGTACACTATAACCCTGTAATATAATACGTGGTCCAATTTATAAATTATAGGTCAATATTAAGGTCCGATACCGTGCCGTTAGTTAACATAGAAAAGTGTCTTCGAATTTCCTTGTTTTAATGCACTATTTAAAATATACATAGTGTACCCCCTAATTGACCTATAATTATTTCCTGTGGTAGGGTACACTATTACCCTGTAATATAATACCTGGTCCAATTTAAATAATATGGGTCAATATTAAGGTCTGATATTGCGCCTTGCGTTAGTTAACCATTGAAAGATGTCTTTGAATTTTTAAAGCATTTTAGAACGCCTATTTCTTCATTTTAAGCTTCTCAGAACACTCTATTTCGCATAGGCATACATAGTAAACTTTGGGGTCACGCTGTGTACCCCCTAATTGACCTATAATTATTTCCTGTGGTAGGGTACACTATTACCCTGTAATATAATACGTGGTCCAATTTAAAAATTATAGGTCAATGTTAAGGTCCGATACCGTGCCGTTAGTTAACATAGAAAAGTGTCTTCGTATTTCCTTGTTTTAATGCACTATTTAAAATATACATAGTGTACCCCCTAATTGACCTATAATTATTTCCTGAGGTAGGGTACACTATTACCCTGTAATATAATACCTGGTCAAATTTAAATATTATGGGTCAATATTAAGGTCTGATATTGCGCCTTGCGTTAGTTAACCATTGAAAGATGTCTTTGAATTTTTAAAGCATTTTAGAAAGCTTATTTCTTCATTTTAAGCTTCTCAGAACACTCTATTTCGCATAGGCATACATAGTAAACTTTGGGGTCACGCTGTGTACCCCCTAATTAACCTATAATTATTTCCTGTGGTAGGGTGCAGTATTACCCTGTAATATAATACGTGGTCCAATTTAAAAATTTTAGGTCAATATTAAGGTCCGATACCCTACCGTTAGTTAACATAGAAAAGAGTCTTCGTATTTCCTTGTTTTAATGCACTATTTTAAATATACATAGTGTACCCCCTAATTGACCTATAATTATTTCCTGTTGTAGGGTACACTATTACCCTGTAATATAATACCTGGTCCAATTTAAATATTATGGTTCCATATTAAGGTCTGATATCGCGCCTTGCGTTAGTTAACCATTGAAAGATGTCTTTGAATTTTTAAAGCATTTTAGAACGCTTATTTCTTCATTTTAAGCTTCTCAGAACCCCTTATTTCGCATAGGCGTACATAGTAAACTTTAGGGTCACGCTGTGTACCCCCTAAATGACCTATAATTATTTTCTGTGGTAGGGTACACTATCACCCTGTGATATAATACGTGGTCCAATTTAAAAATTATAGGTCAATATTAAGGTCCGATACCGTGCCGTTAGTTAACATAGAAAAGTGTCTTCGTTTTTCCTTGTTTTAATGCACTATTTAAAATATACATAGTGTACCCCCTAATTGACCTATAATTATTTCCTGTGGTAGGGTACACTATTACCCTGTAATATAATACCTGGTCAAATTTAAATATTATGGGTCAATATTAAGGTCTGATATTGCGCCTTGCGTTAGTTAACCATTGAAAGATGTCTTTGAATTTTTAAAGCATTTTAGAACGCTTATTTCTTCATTTTAAGCTTCTCAGAACACTCTATTTCGCATAGGCATACATAGTAAACTTTGGGGTCACGCTGTGTACCCCCTAATTGACCTATAATTATTTCCTGTGGTAGGGTACACTATTACCCTGTAATATAATACGTGGTCCAATTTAAAAATTATAGGTCAATGTTAAGGTCCGATACCGTGCCGTTAGTTAACATAGAAAAGTGTCTTCGTATTTCCTTGTTTTAATGCACTATTTAAAATATACATAGTGTACCCCCTAATTAACCTATAATTATTTCCTGTGGTAGGGTACACTATTACCCTGTAATATAATACCTGGTCAAATTTAAATATTATGGGTCAATATTAAGGTCTGATATTGCGCCTTGCGTTAGTTAACCATTGAAAGATGTCTTTGAATTTTTAAAGCATTTTAGAACGCTTATTTCTTCATTTTAAGCTTCTCAGAACACTCTATATCGCATAGGCATACATAGTAAAATTTAGGGTCACGCTGTGTCCCCCCTAAATGACATATATTTATTTCCTGTGGTAGGGTACACTATTACCCTGTAATATAATACGTGGTCCAATTTAAAAATTATAGGTCAATATTAAGGTCTGACACCGTGCCGTTAGTTAACATAGAAAAATGTCTTTGAATTTTTAAAGCATTTTAGAACGCTTATTTCCTCATTTTAAGCTTCTCAGAACACTTTATTTCGCATAGGCATACATTGTAAACTTTAGGGTCACGCTGTGTACCCCCTAATTGACCTATAATTATTTCCTGTGGTAGGGTACACTATAACCCTGTAATATAATACGTGGTCCAATTTATAAATTATAGGTCAATATTAAGGTCCGATACCGTGCCGTTAGTTAACATAGAAAAGTGTCTTCGAATTTCCTTGTTTTAATGCACTATTTAAAATATACATAGTGTACCCCCTAATTGACCTATCATTATTTCCTGTGGTAGGGTACACTATTACCCTGTAATATAATACCTGGTCCAATTTAAATAATATGGGTCAATATTAAGGTCTGATACCGTGCCGTTAGTTAACATTGAAAAATGTCTTTGAATTTTTAAAGCATTTTAGAACGCTTATTTCCTCATTTTAAGCTTCTCAGAACACTTTATTTCGCATAGGCATACATTGTAAACTTTAGGGTCCCGCTGTGTACCTACTAATTGACCTATAAATATTTCCTGTGGTAGGGCACACTATAACCCTGTAATATAATACGTGGTCCAATTTAAAAAGTATATGTCAATATTAAGGTCCGATACCGTGCCGTTAGTTAACATAGAAAAGTGTCTTCGTATTTCCTTGTTTTAATGCACTATTTAAAATATACATAGTGTACCCCCTAATTGACCTATAATTATTTCCTGTGGTACGGTACTTTATTACCCTGTAATATAATACCTGGTCCAATTTAAATAATATGGGTCAATATTAAGGTCTGATATTGCGCCTTGCGTTAGTTAACCATTGAAAGATGTCTTTGAATTTTTAAAGCATTTTAGAACGCTTATTTCTTCATTTTAAGCTTCTCAGAACCCCTTATTTCGCATAGGCATACATAGTAAACTTTAGGGTCACGCTGTGTACCCCCTAATTGACCTATAATTATTTTCTGTGGTAGGGTACACTATCACCCTGTGATATAATACGTGGTCCAATTTAAAAATTATAGGTCAATATTAAGGTCCGATACCGTGCCGTTAGTTAACATAGAAAAGTGTCTTCGTTTTTCCTTGTTTTAATGCACTATTTAAAATATACATAGTGTACCCCCTAATTGACCTATAATTATTTCCTGTGGTAGGGTACACTATTACCCTGTAATATAATTCCTGGTCCAATTTAAATGATATGGGTCAATATTAAGGTCTGATATTGCGCCTTGCGTTAGTTAACCATTGAAAGATGTCTTTGAATTTTTAAAGCATTTTAGAACGCTTATTTCTTCATTTTAAGCTTCTCAGAACCTTTTATATCGCATAGGCATACATAGTAAAATTTAGGGTCACGCTGTGTCCCCCCTAAATGACATATATTTATTTCCTGTGGTAGGGTACACTATTACCCTGTAATATAATACGTGGTCCAATTTAAAAATTATAGGTCAATATTAAGGTCTGACACCGTGCCGTTAGTTAACATTGAAAAATGTCTTTGAATTTTTAAAGCATTTTAGAACGCTTATTTCCTCATTTTAAGCTTCTCAGAACACTTTTTTTCGCATAGGCATACATTGTAAACTTTAGGGTCACGCTGTGTACCCCCTAATTGACCTATAATTATTTCCTGTGGTAGGGCACACTATAACCCTGTAATATAATACGTGGTCCAATTTATAAATTATAGGTCAATATTAAGGTCCGATACCGTGCCGTTAGTAAACATAGAAAAGTGTCTTCGAATTTCCTTGTTTTAATGCACTATTTAAAATATACATAGTGTACCCCCTAATTGACCTATAATTATTTCCTGTGGTAGGGTACACTAATACCCTGTAATATAATACCTGGTCCAATTTAAATAATATGGGTCAATATTAAGGTCTGATATTGCGCCTTGCGTTAGTTAACCATTGAAAGATGTCTTTGAATTTTTAAAGCATTTTAGAACGCCTATTTCTTCATTTTAAGCTTCTCAGAACACTCTATTTCGCATAGGCATACATAGTAAACTTTGGGGTCACGCTGTGTACCCCCTAATTGACCTATAATTATTTCCTGTGGTAGGGTACACTATTACCCTGTAATACAATACCTGGTCCAATTTAAAAATTATAGGTCAATATTAAGGTCCGATACCGTGCCGTTAGTAAACATTGAAAAATGTCTTTGAATTTTTAAAGCATTTTAGAACGCTTATTTCCTCCTTTTAAGCTTCTCAGAACACTTTATTTCGCATAGGCATACATAGTAAACTTTAGGGTCACGCTGTGTACCCCCTAATTGACCTATAATTATTTCCTGTGGTAGGGTACACTATTACCCTGTAATATAATACCTGGTCTAATTTAAATATTATGGGTCAATATTAAGGTCTGATATTGCGCCTTGCGTTAGGTAACCATTGAAAGATGTCTTTGAATTTTTAAAGCATTTTAGAACGCTTATTTCTTCATTTTAAGCTTCTCAGAACACTTTATTTCGCATAGGCATACATAGTAAACTTTAGGGTCACGCTGAGTACCCCCTAATTGACTTAAAATTATTTTCTGTGGTAGGGTACACTATCACACTGTAATATAATACGTGGTCCAATTTAAAAATTTTAGGTCAATATTAAGGTCCGATACCCTACCGTTAGCTAACATAGAAAAGAGTCTTCGAATTTCCTTGTTTTAATGCACTATTTAAAATATACATAGTGTACCCCCTAATTGACCTATAATTATTTCCTGTTGTAGGGCACACTTTTACCCTGTAATATAATACCTGGTCCAATTTAAATATTATGGTTCCATATTAAGGTCTGATATCGCGCCTTGCGTTAGTTAACCATTGAAAGATGTCTTTGAATTTTTAAAGCATTTTAGAACGCTTATTTCTTAATTTTAAGCTTCTCAGAACACTCTATTTCGCATAGGCATACATAGTAAACTTTAGGGTCACGCTGTGTACCCCCTAAATGACCTATAATTATTTCCTGTGGTAGGGTACACTATTACCCGGAAATATAATACGTGGTCCAATTTAAAAATTTTAGGTCAATATTAAGGTCCGATACCGTGCCGTTAGTTAACATAGAAAAGTGTCTTCGAATTTCCTTGTTTTAATGCACTATTTAAAATATACATAGAGTACCCCCTAATTGACCTATAATTATTTCCTGTTGTAGGGTACACTATTACCCTGTAATATAATACCTGGTCCAATTTAAATATTATGGTTCCATATTAAGGTCTGATATCGCGCCTTGCGTTAGTTAACCATTGAAAGATGTCTTTGAATTTTTAAAGCATTTTAGAACGCTTATTTCTTCATTTTAAGCTTCTCAGAACACTCTATTTCGCATAGGCATACATAGTAAACTTTAGGGTCACGCTGTGTACCCCCTAATTGACCTATAATTATTTCCTGTGGTAGGGTACACTATTACCCTGTAATACAATACGTGGTCCAATTTAAAACTTATAGGTCAATATTAAGGTCCGATACCGTGCCGTTTATTAACATAGAAAAGTGTCTTTGAATTTTTAAAGCATTTTAGAACGTTTATTTCCTCATTTTAAGCTTCTCAGAACACTTTATTTCGCATAGGCATACATAGTAAACTTTAGGGTCATGCTGTGTACCCCCTAAATGACCTATAATTATTTCCTGTGGTAGGGTACACTATTACCCTGTAATATAATACGTGGTCCAATTTAAAAATTATAGGTCAATATTAAAGCCCGATATCGTGCCGTTAGTTAACATAGAAAAGTGTCTTCGTATTTCCTTGTTTTAATGCACTATTTAAAATATACATAGTGTACCCCCTAATTGACCTATAATTATTTCCTGTGGTAGGGTACACTATTACCCTGTAATATAATACCTGGTCCAATTTAAATATTATTAGTCAATATTAAGGTCTGATTTTTCGCCTTGCGTTAGTTAACCATTGAAAGATGTCTTTGAATTTTTAAAGCATTTTAGAACGCTTATTTCTTCATTTTAAGCTTCTCAGAACACTCTATTTCGCATAGGCATACATAGTAAACTTTGGGGTCACGCTGTGTACCCCCTAATTGACCTATAATTATTTCCTGTGGTAGGGTACACTATTACCCTGTAATATAATACGTGGTCCAATTTAAAAATTATAGGTCAATGTTAAGGTCCGATACCGTGCCGTTAGTTAACATAGAAAAGTGTCTTCGTATTTCCTTGTTTTAATGCACTATTTAAAATATACATAGTGTACCCCCTAATTGACCTATAATTATTTCCTGAGGTAGGGTACACTATTACCCTGTAATATAATACCTGGTCAAATTTAAATATTATGGGTCAATATTAAGGTCTGATATTGCGCCTTGCGTTAGTTAACCATTGAAAGATGTCTTTGAATTTTTAAAGCATTTTAGAAAGCTTATTTCTTCATTTTAAGCTTCTCAGAACACTCTATTTCGCATAGGCATACATAGTAAACTTTGGGGTCACGCTGTGTACCCCCTAATTAACCTATAATTATTTCCTGTGGTAGGGTGCAGTATTACCCTGTAATATAATACGTGGTCCAATTTAAAAATTTTAGGTCAATATTAAGGTCCGATACCCTACCGTTAGTTAACATAGAAAAGAGTCTTCGTATTTCCTTGTTTTAATGCACTATTTTAAATATACATAGTGTACCCCCTAATTGACCTATAATTATTTCCTGTTGTAGGGTACACTATTACCCTGTAATATAATACCTGGTCCAATTTAAATATTATGGTTCCATATTAAGGTCTGATATCGCGCCTTGCGTTAGTTAACCATTGAAAGATGTCTTTGAATTTTTAAAGCATTTTAGAACGCTTATTTCTTCATTTTAAGCTTCTCAGAACCCCTTATTTCGCATAGGCGTACATAGTAAACTTTAGGGTCACGCTGTGTACCCCCTAAATGACCTATAATTATTTTCTGTGGTAGGGTACACTATCACCCTGTGATATAATACGTGGTCCAATTTAAAAATTATAGGTCAATATTAAGGTCCGATACCGTGCCGTTAGTTAACATAGAAAAGTGTCTTCGTTTTTCCTTGTTTTAATGCACTATTTAAAATATACATAGTGTACCCCCTAATTGACCTATAATTATTTCCTGTGGTAGGGTACACTATTACCCTGTAATATAATACCTGGTCAAATTTAAATATTATGGGTCAATATTAAGGTCTGATATTGCGCCTTGCGTTAGTTAACCATTGAAAGATGTCTTTGAATTTTTAAAGCATTTTAGAACGCTTATTTCTTCATTTTAAGCTTCTCAGAACACTCTATTTCGCATAGGCATACATAGTAAACTTTGGGGTCACGCTGTGTACCCCCTAATTGACCTATAATTATTTCCTGTGGTAGGGTACACTATTACCCTGTAATATAATACGTGGTCCAATTTAAAAATTATAGGTCAATGTTAAGGTCCGATACCGTACCGTTAGTTAACATAGAAAAGTGTCTTCGTATTTCCTTGTTTTAATGCACTATTTAAAATATACATAGTGTACCCCCTAATTAACCTATAATTATTTCCTGTGGTAGGGTACACTATTACCCTGTAATATAATACCTGGTCAAATTTAAATATTATGGGTCAATATTAAGGTCTGATATTGCGCCTTGCGTTAGTTAACCATTGAAAGATGTCTTTGAATTTTTAAAGCATTTTAGAACGCTTATTTCTTCATTTTAAGCTTCTCAGAACACTCTATATCGCATAGGCATACATAGTAAAATTTAGGGTCACGCTGTGTCCCCCCTAAATGACATATATTTATTTCCTGTGGTAGGGTACACTATTACCCTGTAATATAATACGTGGTCCAATTTAAAAATTATAGGTCAATATTAAGGTCTGACACCGTGCCGTTAGTTAACATAGAAAAATGTCTTTGAATTTTTAAAGCATTTTAGAACGCTTATTTCCTCATTTTAAGCTTCTCAGAACACTTTATTTCGCATAGGCATACATTGTAAACTTTAGGGTCACGCTGTGTACCCCCTAATTGACCTATAATTATTTCCTGTGGTAGGGTACACTATAACCCTGTAATATAATATGTGGTCCAATTTATAAATTATAGGTCAATATTAAGGTCCGATACCGTGCCGTTAGTTAACATAGAAAAGTGTCTTCGAATTTCCTTGTTTTAATGCACTATTTAAAATATACATAGTGTACCCCCTAATTGACCTATAATTATTTCCTGTGGTAGGGTACACTATTACCCTGTAATATAATACCTGGTCCAATTTAAATATTATTAGTCAATATTAAGGTCTGATTTTTCGCCTTGCGTTAGTTAACCATTGAAAGATGTCTTTGAATTTTTAAAGCATTTTAGAACGCTTATTTCTTCATTTTAAGCTTCTCAGAACACTCTATTTCGCATAGGCATACATAGTAAACTTTGGGGTCACGATGTGTACCCCCTAATTGACCTATAATTATTTCCTGTGGTAGGGTACACTATTACCCTGTAATATAATACGTGGTCCAATTTAAAAATTATAGGTCAATGTTAAGGTCCGATACCGTGCCGTTAGTTAACATAGAAAAGTGTCTTCGTATTTCCTTGTTTTAATGCACTATTTAAAATATACATAGTGTACCCCCTAATTGACCTATAATTATTTCCTGAGGTAGGGTACACTATTACCCTGTAATATAATACCTGGTCAAATTTAAATATTATGGGTCAATATTAAGGTCTGATATTGCGCCTTGCGTTAGTTAACCATTGAAAGATGTCTTTGAATTTTTAAAGCATTTTAGAAAGCTTATTTCTTCATTTTAAGCTTCTCAGAACACTCTATTTCGCATAGGCATACATAGTAAACTTTGGGGTCACGCTGTGTACCCCCTAATTAACCTATAATTATTTCCTGTGGTAGGGTGCAGTATTACCCTGTAATATAATACGTGGTCCAATTTAAAAATTTTAGGTCAATATTAAGGTCCGATACCCTACCGTTAGTTAACATAGAAAAGAGTCTTCGTATTTCCTTGTTTTAATGCACTATTTTAAATATACATAGTGTACCCCCTAATTGACCTATAATTATTTCCTGTTGTAGGGTACACTATTACCCTGTAATATAATACCTGGTCCAATTTAAATATTATGGTTCCATATTAAGGTCTGATATCGCGCCTTGCGTTAGTTAACCATTGAAAGATGTCTTTGAATTTTTAAAGCATTTTAGAACGCTTATTTCTTCATTTTAAGCTTCTCAGAACCCCTTATTTCGCATAGGCGTACATAGTAAACTTTAGGGTCACGCTGTGTACCCCCTAAATGACCTATAATTATTTTCTGTGGTAGGGTACACTATCACCCTGTGATATAATACGTGGTCCAATTTTAAAATTATAGGTCAATATTAAGGTCCGATACCGTGCCGTTAGTTAACATAGAAAAGTGTCTTCGTTTTTCCTTGTTTTAATGCACTATTTAAAATATACATAGTGTACCCCCTAATTGACCTATAATTATTTCCTGTGGTAGGGTACACTATTACCCTGTAATATAATACCTGGTCAAATTTAAATATTATGGGTCAATATTAAGGTCTGATATTGCGCCTTGCGTTAGTTAACCATTGAAAGATGTCTTTGAATTTTTAAAGCATTTTAGAACGCTTATTTCTTCATTTTAAGCTTCTCAGAACACTCTATTTCGCATAGGCATACATAGTAAACTTTGGGGTCACGCTGTGTACCCCCTAATTGACCTATAATTATTTCCTGTGGTAGGGTACACTATTACCCTGTAATATAATACGTGGTCCAATTTAAAAATTATAGGTCAATGTTAAGGTCCGATACCGTGCCGTTAGTTAACATCGAAAAGTGTCTTCGTATTTCCTTGTTTTAATGCACTATTTAAAATATACATAGTGTACCCCCTAATTAACCTATAATTATTTCCTGTGGTAGGGTACACTATTACCCTGTAATATAATACCTGGTCAAATTTAAATATTATGGGTCAATATTAAGGTCTGATATTGCGCCTTGCGTTAGTTAACCATTGAAAGATGTCTTTGAATTTTTAAAGCATTTTAGAACGCTTATTTCTTCATTTTAAGCTTCTCAGAACACTCTATATCGCATAGGCATACATAGTAAAATTTAGGGTCACGCTGTGTCCCCCCTAAATGACATATATTTATTTCCTGTGGTAGGGTACACTATTACCCTGTAATATAATACGTGGTCCAATTTAAAAATTATAGGTCAATATTAAGGTCTGACACCGTGCCGTTAGTTAACATAGAAAAATGTCTTTGAATTTTTAAAGCATTTTAGAACGCTTATATCCTCATTTTAAGCTTCTCAGAACACTTTATTTCGCATAGGCATACATTGTAAACTTTAGGGTCACGCTGTGTACCCCCTAATTGACCTATAATTATTTCCTGTGGTAGGGTACACTATAACCCTGTAATATAATACGTGGTCCAATTTATAAATTATAGGTCAATATTAAGGTCCGATACCGTGCCGTTAGTTAACATAGAAAAGTGTCTTCGAATTTCCTTGTTTTAATGCACTATTTAAAATATACATAGTGTACCCCCTAATTGACCTATCATTATTTCCTGTGGTAGGGTACACTATTACCCTGTAATATAATACCTGGTCCAATTTAAATAATATGGGTCAATATTAAGGTCTGATACCGTGCCGTTAGTTAACATTGAAAAATGTCTTTGAATTTTTAAAGCATTTTAGAACGCTTATTTCCTCATTTTAAGCTTCTCAGAACACTTTATTTCGCATAGGCATACATTGTAAACTTTAGGGTCCCGCTGTGTACCCCCTAATTGACCTATAATTATTTCCTGTGGTAGGGCACACTATAACCCTGTAATATAATACGTGGTCCAATTTAAAAAGTATATGTCAATATTAAGGTCCGATACCGTGCCGTTAGTTAACATAGAAAAGTGTCTTCGTATTTCCTTGTTTTAATGCACTATTTAAAATATACATAGTGTACCCCCTAATTGACCTATAATTATTTCCTGTGGTACGGTACTTTATTACCCTGTAATATAATACCTGGTCCAATTTAAATAATATGGGTCAATATTAAGGTCTGATATTGCGCCTTGCGTTAGTTAACCATTGAAAGATGTCTTTGAATTTTTAAAGCATTTTAGAACGCTTATTTCTTCATTTTAAGCTTCTCAGAACCCCGTATTTCGCATAGACATACATAGTAAACTTTAGGGTCACGCTGTGTACCCCCTAATTGACCTATAATTATTTCCTGTGGTAGGGTACACTATTACCCTGTAATATAATACGTGGTCCAATTTAAAAATTATAGGTCAATGTTAAGGTCCGATACCGTGCCGTTAGTTAACATAGAAAAGTGTCTTCGTATTTCCTTGTTTTAATGCACTATTTAAAATATACATAGTGTACCCCCTAATTGACCTATAATTATTTCCTGTGGTAGGGTACACTATTACCCTGTAATATAATACCTGGTCAAATTTAAATATTATGGGTCAATATTAAGGTCTGATATTGCGCCTTGCGTTAGTTAACCATTGAAAGATGTCTTTGAATTTTTAAAGCATTTTAGAACGCTTATTTCTTCATTTTAAGCTTCTCAGAACACTCTATATCGCATAGGCATACATAGTAAAATTTAGGGTCACGCTGTGTCCCCCCTAAATGACATATATTTATTTCCTGTGGTAGGGTACACTATTACCCTGTAATATAATACGTGGTCCAATTTAAAAATTATAGGTCAATATTAAGGTCTGACACCGTGCCGTTAGTTAACATAGAAAAATGTCTTTGAATTTTTAAAGCATTTTAGAACGCTTATTTCCTCATTTTAAGCTTCTCAGAACACTTTATTTCGCATAGGCATACATTGTAAACTTTAGGGTCACGCTGTGTACCCCCTAATTGACCTATAATTATTTCCTGTGGTAGGGTACACTATAACCCTGTAATATAATACGTGGTCCAATTTATAAATTATAGGTCAATATTAAGGTCCGATACCGTGCCGTTAGTTAACATAGAAAAGTGTCTTCGAATTTCCTTGTTTTAATGCACTATTTAAAATATACATAGTGTACCCCCTAATTGACCTATCATTATTTCCTGTGGTAGGGTACACTATTACCCTGTAATATAATACCTGGTCCAATTTAAATAATATGGGTCAATATTAAGGTCTGATACCGTGCCGTTAGTTAACATTGAAAAATGTCTTTGAATTTTTAAAGCATTTTAGAACGCTTATTTCCTCATTTTAAGCTTCTCAGAACACTTTATTTCGCATAGGCATACATTGTAAACTTTAGGATCCCGCTGTGTACCCCCTAATTGACCTATAAATATTTCCTGTGGTAGGGCACACTATAACCCTGTAATATAATACGTGGTCCAATTTAAAAAGTATATGTCAATATTAAGGTCCGATACCGTGCCGTTAGTTAACATAGAAAAGTGTCTTCGTATTTCCTTGTTTTAATGCACTATTTAAAATATACATAGTGTACCCCCTAATTGACCTATAATTATTTCCTGTGGTACGGTACTTTATTACCCTGTAATATAATACCTGGTCCAATTTAAATAATATGGGTCAATATTAAGGTCTGATATTGCGCCTTGCGTTAGTTAACCATTGAAAGATGTCTTTGAATTTTTAAAGCATTTTAGAACGCTTATTTCTTCATTTTAAGCTTCTCAGAACCCCTTATTTCGCATAGGCATACATAGTAAACTTTAGGGTCACGCTGTGTACCCCCTAATTGACCTATAATTATTTTCTGTGGTAGGGTACACTATCACCCTGTGATATAATACGTGGTCCAATTTAAAAATTATAGGTCAATATTAAGGTCCGATACCGTGCCGTTAGTTAACATAGAAAAGTGTCTTCGTTTTTCCTTGTTTTAATGCACTATTTAAAATATACATAGTGTACCCCCTAATTGACCTATAATTATTTCCTGTGGTAGGGTACACTATTACCCTGTAATATAATTCCTGGTCCAATTTAAATGATAGGGGTCAATATTAAGGTCTGATATTGCGCCTTGCGTTAGTTAACCATTGAAAGATGTCTTTGAATTTTTAAAGCATTTTAGAACGCTTATTTCTTCATTTTAAGCTTCTCAGAACCTTTTATATCGCATAGGCATACATAGTAAAATTTAGGGTCACGCTGTGTCCCCCCTAAATGACATATATTTATTTCCTGTGGTAGGGTACACTATTACCCTGTAATATAATACGTGGTCCAATTTAAAAATTATAGGTCAATATTAAGGTCTGACACCGTGCCGTTAGTTAACATTGAAAAATGTCTTTGAATTTTTAAAGCATTTTAGAACGCTTATTTCCTCATTTTAAGCTTCTCAGAACACTTTTTTTCGCATAGGCATACATTGTAAACTTTAGGGTCACGCTGTGTACCCCCTAATTGACCTATAATTATTTCCTGTGGTAGGGCACACTATAACCCTGTAATATAATACGTGGTCCAATTTATAAATTATAGGTCAATATTAAGGTCCGATACCGTGCCGTTAGTAAACATAGAAAAGTGTCTTCGAATTTCCTTGTTTTAATGCACTATTTAAAATATACATAGTGTACCCCCTAATTGACCTATAATTATTTCCTGTGGTAGGGTACACTATTACCCTGTAATATAATACCTGGTCCAATTTAAATAATATGGGTCAATATTAAGGTCTGATACCGTGCCGTTAGTTAACATTGAAAAATGTCTTTGAATTTTTAAAGCATTTTAGAACGCTTATTTCCTCATTTTAAGCTTCTCAGAACACTTTATTTCGCATAGGCATACATTGTAAACTTTAGGGTCCCGCTGTGTACCCCCTAATTGACCTATAATTATTTCCTGTGGTAGGGCACACTATAACCCTGTAATATAATACGTGGTCCAATTTAAAAAGTATATGTCAATATTAAGGTCCGATACCGTGCCGTTAGATAACATAGAAAAGTGTCTTCGTATTTCCTTGTTTTAATGCACTATTTAAAATATACATAGTGTACCCCCTAATTGACCTATAATTATTTCCTGTGGTACGGTACTTTATTACCCTGTAATATAATACCTGGTCCAATTTAAATAATATGGGTCAATATTAAGGTCTGATATTGCGCCTTGCGTTAGTTAACCATTGAAAGATGTCTTTGAATTTTTAAAGCATTTTAGAACGCTTATTTCTTCATTTTAAGCTTCTCAGAACCCCGTATTTCGCATAGACATACATAGTAAACTTTAGGGTCACGCTGTGTACCCCCTAATTGACCTATAATTATTTCCTGTGGTAGGGTACACTATTACCCTGTAATATAATACGTGGTCCAATTTAAAAATTATAGGTCAATGTTAAGGTCCGATACCGTGACGTTAGTTAACATAGAAAAGTGTCTTCGTATTTCCTTGTTTTAATGCACTATTTAAAATATACATAGTGTACCCCCTAATTGACCTATAATTATTTCCTGTGGTAGGGTACACTATTACCCTGTAATATAATACCTGGTCAAATTTAAATATTATGGGTCAATATTAAGGTCTGATATTGCGCCTTGCGTTAGTTAACCATTGAAAGATGTCTTTGAATTTTTAAAGCATTTTAGAACGCTTATTTCTTCATTTTAAGCTTCTCAGAACACTCTATATCGCATAGGCATACATAGTAAAATTTAGGGTCACGCTGTGTCCCCCCTAAATGACATATATTTATTTCCTGTGGTAGGGTACACTATTACCCTGTAATATAATACGTGGTCCAATTTAAAAATTATAGGTCAATATTAAGGTCTGACACCGTGCCGTTAGTTAACATAGAAAAATGTCTTTGAATTTTTAAAGCATTTTAGAACGCTTATTTCCTCATTTTAAGCTTCTCAGAACACTTTATTTCGCATAGGCATACATTGTAAACTTTAGGGTCACGCTGTGTACCCCCTAATTGACCTATAATTATTTCCTGTGGTAGGGTACACTATAACCCTGTAATATAATACGTGGTCCAATTTATAAATTATAGGTCAATATTAAGGTCCGATACCGTGCCGTTAGTTAACATAGAAAAGTGTCTTCGAATTTCCTTGTTTTAATGCACTATTTAAAATATACATAGTGTACCCCCTAATTGACCTATCATTATTTCCTGTGGTAGGGTACACTATTACCCTGTAATATAATACCTGGTCCAATTTAAATAATATGGGTCAATATTAAGGTCTGATACCGTGCCGTTAGTTAACATTGAAAAATGTCTTTGAATTTTTAAAGCATTTTAGAACGCTTATTTCCTCATTTTAAGCTTCTCAGAACACTTTATTTCGCATAGGCATACATTGTAAACTTTAGGATCCCGCTGTGTACCCCCTAATTGACCTATAAATATTTCCTGTGGTAGGGCACACTATAACCCTGTAATATAATACGTGGTCCAATTTAAAAAGTATATGTCAATATTAAGGTCCGATACCGTGCCGTTAGTTAACATAGAAAAGTGTCTTCGTATTTCCTTGTTTTAATGCACTATTTAAAATATACATAGTGTACCCCCTAATTGACCTATAATTATTTCCTGTGGTACGGTACTTTATTACCCTGTAATATAATACCTGGTCCAATTTAAATAATATGGGTCAATATTAAGGTCTGATATTGCGCCTTGCGTTAGTTAACCATTGAAAGATGTCTTTGAATTTTTAAAGCATTTTAGAACGCTTATTTCTTCATTTTAAGCTTCTCAGAACCCCTTATTTCGCATAGGCATACATAGTAAACTTTAGGGTCACGCTGTGTACCCCCTAATTGACCTATAATTATTTTCTGTGGTAGGGTACACTATCACCCTGTGATATAATACGTGGTCCAATTTAAAAATTATAGGTCAATATTAAGGTCCGATACCGTGCCGTTAGTTAACATAGAAAAGTGTCTTCGTTTTTCCTTGTTTTAATGCACTATTTAAAATATACATAGTGTACCCCCTAATTGACCTATAATTATTTCCTGTGGTAGGGTACACTATTACCCTGTAATATAATTCCTGGTCCAATTTAAATGATAGGGGTCAATATTAAGGTCTGATATTGCGCCTTGCGTTAGTTAACCATTGAAAGATGTCTTTGAATTTTTAAAGCATTTTAGAACGCTTATTTCTTCATTTTAAGCTTCTCAGAACCTTTTATATCGCATAGGCATACATAGTAAAATTTAGGGTCACGCTGTGTCCCCCCTAAATGACATATATTTATTTCCTGTGGTAGGGTACACTATTACCCTGTAATATAATACGTGGTCCAATTTAAAAATTATAGGTCAATATTAAGGTCTGACACCGTGCCGTTAGTTAACATTGAAAAATGTCTTTGAATTTTTAAAGCATTTTAGAACGCTTATTTCCTCATTTTAAGCTTCTCAGAACACTTTTTTTCGCATAGGCATACATTGTAAACTTTAGGGTCACGCTGTGTACCCCCTAATTGACCTATAATTATTTCCTGTGGTAGGGCACACTATAACCCTGTAATATAATACGTGGTCCAATTTATAAATTATAGGTCAATATTAAGGTCCGATACCGTGCCGTTAGTAAACATAGAAAAGTGTCTTCGAATTTCCTTGTTTTAATGCACTATTTAAAATATACATAGTGTACCCCCTAATTGACCTATAATTATTTCCTGTGGTAGGGTACACTATTACCCTGTAATATAATACCTGGTCCAATTTAAATAATATGGGTCAATATTAAGGTCTGATATTGCGCCTTGCGTTAGTTAACCATTGAAAGATGTCTTTGAATTTTTAAAGCATTTTAGAACGCCTATTTCTTCATTTTAAGCTTCTCAGAACACTCTATTTCGCATAGGCATACATAGTAAACTTTGGGGTCACGCTGTGTACCCCCTAATTGACCTATAATTATTTCCTGTGGTAGGGTACACTATTACCCTGTAATACAATACCTGGTCCAATTTAAAAATTATAGGTCAATATTAAGGTCCGATACCGTGCCGTTAGTAAACATTGAAAAATGTCTTTGAATTTTTAAAGCATTTTAGAACGCTTATTTCCTCCTTTTAAGCTTCTCAGAACACTTTATTTCGCATAGGCATACATAGTAAACTTTAGGGTCACGCTGTGTACCCCCTAAATGACCTATAATTATTTCCTGTGGTAGGGTACACTATTACCCGGAAATATAATACGTGGTCCAATTTAAAAATTATAGGTCAATATTAAGGTCCGATACCGTGCCGTTAGTTAACATAGAAAAGTGTCTTCGAATTTCCTTGTTTTAATGCACTATTTAAAATATACATAGTGTACCCCCTAATTGACCTATAATTATTTCCTGTTGTAGGGTACACTATTACCCTGTAATATAATACCTGGTCCAATTTAAATATTATGGTTCTATATTAAGGTCTGATATCACGCCTTGCGTTAGTTAACCATTGAAAGATGTCTTTGAATTTTCAAAGCATTTTAGAACGCTTATTTCTTCATTGTAAGCTTCTCAGAACACTTTATTTCGCATAGGCATACATAGTAAACTTTAGGGTCACGCTGTGTACCCCCTAATTGACCTATAATTATTTTCTGTGGTAGGGTACACTATCACCCTGTAATATAATACGTTTTCCAATTTAAAAATTTTAGGTCAATATTAAGGTCCGATACCCTACCGTTAGTTAACATAGAAAAGAGTCTTCGAATTTCCTTGTTTTAATGCACTATTTAAAATATACATAGAGTACCCCCTAATTGACCTATAATTATTTCCTGTTGTAGGGTACACTATTACCCTGTAATATAATACCTGGTCCAATTTAAATATTATGGTTCCATATTAAGGTCTGATATCGCGCCTTGCGTTAGTTAACCATTGAAAGATGTCTTTGAATTTTTAAAGCATTTTAGAACGCTTATTTCTTCATTTTAAGCTTCTCAGAACACTCTATTTCGCATAGGCATACATAGTAAACTTTAGGGTCACGCTGTGTACCCCCTAATTGACCTATAATTATTTCCTGTGGTAGGGTACACTATTACCCTGTAATACAATACGTGGTCCAATTTAAAACTTATAGGTCAATATTAAGGTCCGATACCGTGCCGTTTATTAACATAGAAAAGTGTCTTTGAATTTTTAAAGCATTTTAGAACGTTTATTTCCTCATTTTAAGCTTCTCAGAACACTTTATTTCGCATAGGCATACATAGTAAACTTTAGGGTCATGCTGTGTACCCCCTAAATGACCTATAATTATTTCCTGTGGTAGGGTACACTATTACCCTGTAATATAATACGTGGTCCAATTTAAAAATTATAGGTCAATATTAAAGCCCGATACCGTGCCGTTAGTTAACATAGAAAAGTGTCTTCGTATTTCCTTGTTTTAATGCACTATTTAAAATATACATAGTGTACCCCCTAATTGACCTATAATTATTTCCTGTGGTAGGGTACACTATTACCCTGTAATATAATACCTGGTCCAATTTAAATATTATTAGTCAATATTAAGGTCTGATTTTTCGCCTTGCGTTAGTTAACCATTGAAAGATGTCTTTGAATTTTTAAAGCATTTTAGAACGCTTATTTCTTCATTTTAAGCTTCTCAGAACACTTTATTTCGCATAGGCATACATAGTAAACTTTAGGGTCCCGCTGTGTACCCCCTAATTGACCTATAATTATTTTCTGTTTTAGGGTACACTATCACCCTGTAATATAATACGTGGAGCAATTTAAAAATTATAGGTCAATATTAAGGTCCGATACCGTGCCGTTAGTTAACATAGAAAAGTGTCTTCGTATTTCCCTGTTTTAATGCACTATTTAAAATATACATAGTGTACCCCCTAATTGACCTATAATTATTTCCTGTGGTAGGGTACACTATTACCCTGTAATATAATACCTGGTCCAATTTAAATATTATGGGTCAATATTAAGGTCTGATATCGCGCCTTGCGTTAGTTAAACATTGAAAGATGTCTTTGAATTTTTAAAGCATTTTAGAACGCTTATTTCTTCATTTTAAGCTTCTCAGAACACGCTATTTCGCATAGGCATACATAGTAAACTTTAGGTTCACGCTGTGTACCCCCTAATTGACCTATAATTATTTCCTGTGGTAGGGTACACTATTGCCCTGTAATATAATACGTGGTCCAATTTAAAAATTATAGGTCAATATTAAGGTCCGATACCGTGCCGTTAATTAACATAGAAAAGTGTCTTTGAATTTTTAAAGCATTTTAGAACGTTTATTTCCTCATTTTAAGCTTCTCAGAACACTTTATTTCGCATAGTCATACATAGTAAACTTTAGGGTCACGCTGTGTACCCCCTAATTGACCTATAATTATTTCCTGTGGTAGGGTACACTATTACCCTGTAATATAATTCGTGGTCCAATTTAGAAAATTATAGGTCAATATTAAGGTCCGATACCGTGCCGTTAGTTAACATAGAAAAGTATCTTCGTATTTCCTTGTTTTAATGCACTATTTAAAATATACATAGTGTACCCCCTAATTGACCTATAATTATTTCCTGTTGTAGGGTACACTATTACCCTGTAATATAATACCTGGTCCAATTTAAATATTATGGTTCCATATTAAGGTCTGATATCGCGCCTTGCGTTAGTTAACCATTGAAAGATGTCTTTGAATTTTTAAAGCATTTTAGAACGCTTATTTCTTCATTTTAAGCTTCTCAGAACACTCTATTTCGCATAGGCATACATAGTAAACTTTTTGTTCACGCTGTGTACCCCCTAATTGACCTATAATTATTTCCTGTGGTAGGGTACACTATTACCCTGTAATATAATACGTGGTCTAATTAAAAAATTATAGGTCAATATTAAGGTCCGATACCGTGCCGTTAGTTAACATAGAAAAGTGTCTTCGAATTTCCTTGTTTTAATGCACTATTTAAAATATACATAGTGTACCCCCTAATTGACCTATAATTATTTCCTGCTGTAGGGTACACTATTACCCTGTAATATACTACCTGGTCCAATTTAAATAATATGGGTCAATATTAAGGTCTGATATTGCGCCTTGCGTTAGTTAACCATTGAAAGATGTCTTTGAATTTTTAAAGCATTTTAGAACGCTTATTTCTTCATTTTAAGCTTCTCAGAACACTCTATTTCGCATAGGCATACATAGTAAACTTTGGGGTCACGCTGTGTACCCCCTAAATGGCCTATAATTATTTCCTGTGGTAGGGTACACTATTACCCTGTAATATAATACGTGGTCCAATTTAAAAATTATAGGTCAATATTAAGTTCCGATACCGTGCCGTTAGTTAACATTGAAAAATGTCTTCGTATTTCCTTGTTTTATTGCACTATTTAAAATATACATAGTGTACCCCCTAATTGACCTATAATTATTTCCTGTTGTAGGGTACACTATTACCCTGTAATATAATACCTGGTCCAATTTAAATATTATGGTTCCATATTAAGGTCTGATATCGCGCCTTGCGTTAGTTAACCATTGAAAGATGTCTTTGAATTTTTAAAGCATTTTAGAACGCTTATTTCTTCATTTTAAGCTTCTCAGAACACTCTATTTCGCATAGGCATACATAGTAAACTTTGGGGTCACGCTGTGTACCCCCTAAATGGCCTATAATTATTTCCTGTGGTAGGGTACACTATTACCCTGTAATATAATACGTGGTCCAATTTAAAAATTATAGGTCAATATTAAGGTCCGATACCGTGCCGTTAGTAAACATTGAAAAATGTCTTTGAATTTTTAAAGCATTTTAGAACGCTTATTTCCTCCTTTTAAGCTTCTCAGAACACTTTATTTCGCTTAGGCATACATAGTAAACTTTAGGGTCACGCTGTGTACCCCCTAATTGACCTATAATTATTTCCTGTGGTAGGGTACACTATTACCCTGTAATATAATACCTGGTCCAATTTAAATATTATGGGTCAATATTAAGGTCTGATATTGCGCCTTGCGTTAGGTAACCATTGAAAGATGTGTTTGAATTTTTAAAGCATTTTAGAACGCTTATTTCTTCATTTTAAGCTTCTCAGAACACTTTATTTCGCATAGGCATACATAGTAAACTTTAGGGTCATGCTGAGTACCCCCTAATTGACCTATAATTATTTTCTGTGGTAGGGTACACTATCACACTGTAATATAATACGTGGTCCAATTTAAAAATTTTAGGTCAATATTAAGGTCCGATACCCTACCGTTAGCTAACATAGAAAAGAGTCTTCGAATTTCCTTGTTTTAATGCACTATTTAAAATATACATAGTGTACCCCCTAATTGACCTATAATTATTTCCTGTTGTAGGGCACACTTTTACCCTGTAATATAATACCTGTTCCAATTTAAATATTATGGTTCCATATTAAGGTCTGATATCGCGCCTTGCGTTAGTTAACCATTGAAAGATGTCTTTGAATTTTTAAAGCATTTTAGAACGCTTATTTCTTAATTTTAAGCTTCTCAAAACACTCTATTTCGCATAGGCATACATAGTAAACTTTAGGGTCACGCTGTGAACCCCCTAAATGACCTATAATTATTTCCTGTGGTAGGGTTCACTATTACCCGGAAATATAATACGTGGTCCAATTTAAAAATTATAGGTCAATATTAAGGTCCGATACCGTGCCGTTAGTTAACATAGAAAAGTGTCTTCGAATTTCCTTGTTTTAATGCACTATTTAAAATATACATAGTGTACCCCCTAATTGACCTATAATTATTTCCTGTTGTAGGGTACACTATTACCCTGTAATATAATACCTGGTCCAATTTAAATATTATGGTTCTATATTAAGGTCTGATATCACGCCTTGCGTTAGTTAACCATTGAAAGATGTCTTTGAATTTTTAAAGCATTTTAGAACGCTTATTTCTTCATTGTAAGCTTCTCAGAACACTTTATTTCGCATAGGCATACATAGTAAACTTTAGGGTCACGCTGTGTACCCCCTAATTGACCTATAATTATTTTCTGTGGTAGGGTACACTATCACCCTGTAATATAATACGTTTTCCAATTTAAAAATTTTAGGTCAATATTAAGGTCCGATACCCTACCGTTAGTTAACATAGAAAAGAGTCTTCGAATTTCCTTGTTTTAATGCACTATTTAAAATATACATAGAGTACCCCCTAATTGACCTATAATTATTTCCTGTTGTAGGGTACACTATTACCCTGTAATATAATACCTGGTCCAATTTAAATATTATGGTTCCATATTAAGGTCTGATATCGCGCCTTGCGTTAGTTAACCATTGAAAGATGTCTTTGAATTTTTAAAGCATTTTAGAACGCTTATTTCTTCATTTTAAGCTTCTCAGAACACTCTATTTCGCATAGGCATACATAGTAGACTTTAGGGTCACGCTGTGTACCACCTAATTGACCTATAATTATTTCCTGTGGTAAGGTACACTATTGCCCTGTAATATAATACGTGGTACAATTTAAAAATTATAGGTCAATATTAAGGTCCGATACCGTGCCGTTAGTTAAAATAGAAAAGTGTCTTCGTATTTCCTTGTTTTAATGCACTATTTAAAATATACATAGTGTACCCCCTAAATGACCTATAATTATTTCCTGTGGTAGGGTACACTATTACCCTGTAATATAATACCTGGTCCAATTTAAATATTATGGGTCAATATTAAGGTCTGATATTGCGCCTAGCGTTAGTTAAACATTGAAAGATGTCTTTGAATTTTTAAAGCATTTTAGAACGCTTATTTCTTCATTTTAAGCTTCTCAGAACACTCTATTTCGCAGAGGCATACATAGAGCACTTTAGGGTCACGCTGTGTACTCCCTAATTGACCTATAATTATTTCTTGTGGTAGGGTACACTATTACCCTATAATATAATACGTGGTCCAATTTAAAAATTATAGGTCAATATTAAGGTCCGATACCGGGCCGTTAGTTAACATAGAAAAGTGTCTTCGTATTTCCTTGTTTTAATACACTATTTAAAATATACATAGTGTACCCCCTAATTGACCTATAATTATTTCCTGTATCAGGGTACACTATTATCATGTAATATAATACGTGGTCCAATTTAAAAATTATAGGTCAATATTAAGGTCCGATACCGGGCCGTTAGTTAACATAGAAAAGTGTCTTCGTATTTCCTTGTTTTAATGCACTATTTAAAATATACATAGTGTACACCCTAATTGACCTATAATTATTTCCTGTGGTAGGGTACACTATTACCCCGTAATATAATACCTGGTCCAATTCAAATATTATGGGTCAATATTAAGGTCTGATATTGCGCCTTGCGTTATTTAACCATTGAAAGATGTCTTTGAATTTTTAAAGCATTTTAGAACGCTTATTTCTTCATTTTAAGCTTCTCAGAACACTCTATTTCCCATAGGCATACATAGTAAAATTTAGGGTCACGCTGTGTACCCCCTAAATGACCTATAATTATTTCCTGTGGTAGGGTACACTATTACCCTGTAATATAATACGTGGTCCAATTTAAAAATTATAGGTCAATATTAATTTCCGATACCGTGCCGTTAGTTAACATAGAAAAGTGTCTTCGTATTTCCTTGTTTTAATGCACTATTTAAAATATACATAGTGTACCCCCTAATTGACCTATAATTATTTCCTGTGGTAGGGTACACTATTACCCTGTAATATAATACCTGGTCCAATTTAAATATTATGGGTCAATATTAAGGTCTGATATTGCGCCTTGCGTTAGTTAACCATTGAAAGATGTCTTTGAATTTTTAAAGCATTTTTGAACGCTTATTTCTTCATTTTAAGCATCTCAGAACACTCTATTTCGCATAGGCATACATAGTAAAATTTAGGGTTACGCTGTGTACCCCCTAAATGACCTATAATTATTTCCTGTGGTAGGGTACATTATTACCCTGTAATATAATACGTGGTCCAATTTAAAAATTATAGGTCAATATTAAGGTCCGATACCGTGCCGTTAGTTAACATAGAAAAATGTCTTTGAATTTTTAAAGCATTTTAGAACGCTTATTTCCTCATTTTAAGCTTCTCAGAACACTTTATTTCGCATAGGCATACATAGTAAAATTTAGGGTCACGCTGTGTACCCCCTAAATGACCTATAATTAATTCCTGTGGTAGGGTACACTATTACCCTGTAATATAATACGTGGTCCAATGTAAAAATTATAGGTCAATATTAAGTTCCGATACCGTGCCGTTAGTTAACATTGAAAAATGTCTTCGTATTTCCTTGTTTTAATGCACTATTTAAAATATACATAGTGTACCCCCTAATTGACCTATAATTATTTCCTGTGGTAGGGTACACTATTACCCTGTAATACAATACCTTGTTCAATTTAAATATTATGGGTCAATATTAAGGTTTGATATTGCGCCTTGCGTTAGTTAACCATTGAAAGATGTCTTTGAATTTTTAAAGCATTTTAGAACGCTTATTTCTTCATTTTAAGCTTCTCAGAACACTTTATTTCGCATAGGCATACATAGTAAACTTTAGGGTCATGCTGTGTACCCCCTAATTGACCTATAATTATTTCCTGTGGTAGGGTACACTATTACCCTGTAATATAATAGGTGGTCCAATTTAAAAATTATAGGTCAATATTAAGGTCCGATACCGTGCCGTTAGTTAGCATAGAAAAATGTCTTTGAATTTTAAAAGCATTTTAGAACGCTTATTTCCTCATTTTAAGCTTCTCAGAACACTTTATTTCGCATAGGCATACATAGTAAACTTTAGGGTCACACTGTGTACCCCCTAATTGACCTATAATTATTTCCTTTGGAAGGGTACACTATTACCCTGTAATATAATACCTGGTCCAATTTAAATATTATGGGTCAATATTAAGGTCTGATATTGCGCCTTGCGTTATTTAAGCATTGAAAGATGTCTTTGAATTTTTAAAGCATTTTAGAACGCTTATTTCTTCATTTTAAGCTTCTCAGAACACTCTATTTCCCATAGGCATACATAGTAAAATTTAGGGTCACGCTGTGTACCCCCTAAATGACCTATAATTATTTCCTGTGGTAGGGTACACTATTACCCTGTAATATAATACGTGGTCCAATTTAAAAATTATAGGTCAATATTAAGTTCCGATACCGTGCCGTTAGTTAACATTGAAAAATGTCTTCGTATTTCCTTGTTTTAATGCACTATTTAAAATACACATAGTGTACCCCCTAATTGACCTATAATTATTTCCTGTGGTAGGGTACACTATTACCCTGTAATACAATACCTGGTTCAATTTAAATATTATGGGTCAATATTAGGGTTTGATATTGCGCCTTGCGTTAGTTAACCATTGAAAGATGTCTTTGAATTTTTAAAGCATTTTAAAACGCTTATTTCTTCATTTTAAGCTTCTCAGAACACTTTATTTCGCATAGGCATACATAGTAAACTTTAGGGTCACGCTGTGTACCCCCTAATTGACCTATAATTATTTCCTGTGGTAGGGTACACTATTACCCTGTAATATAATAGGTGGTCCAATTTAAAAATTATAGGTCAATATTAAGGTCCGATACCGTGCCGTTAGTTAGCATAGAAAAATGTCTTTGAATTTTTAAAGCATTTTAGAACGCTTATTTCCTCATTTTAAGCTTCTCAGAACACTTTATTTCGCATAGGCATACATAGTAAACTTTAGGGTCACGCTGTGTACCCCCTAATTGACCTATAATTATTTCCTGTGGTAGGATACACTATAACCCTGTAATATAATACGTGGTCCAATTTAAAAATTATAGGTCAATATTAAGGTTCGATACCGTGCCGTTAGTTAACATAGAAAAGTGTCTTCGTTTTTCCTTGTTTTAATGCACTATTTAAAATATACATAGTGTACCCCTAATTGACCTATAATTATTTCCTGTGATAGGGTACACTATTACCCTGTAATACAATACCTGGTTCAATTTAAATATTATGGGTCAATATTATGGTTTGATATTGCGCCTTGCGTTAGTTAACCATTGAAAGATGTCTTTGAATTTTCAACGCATTTTAGAACGCTTATTTCTTTATTTTAAGCTTCTCAGAACACTTTATTTCGCATAGGCATACATATTAAACTTTAGGGTCACGCTGTGTACCCCCTAATTGACCTATAATTATTTCCATTGGTAGGGTACACTATTACCCTGTAATATAATAGGTGGTCCAATTTAAAAATTATAGGTCAATATTAAGGTCCGATACCGTGCCGTTAGTTAGCATAGAAAAATGTCTTTGAATTTTTAAAGCATTTTAGAACGCTTATTTCCTCATTTTAAGCTTCTCAGAACACTTTATTTCGCATAGGCATACATAGTAAACTTTAGGGTCACTCTGCGTACCCCCTAATTGACCTATAATTATTTCCTGTGATAGGGTACACTATAACCCTGTAATATAATACGTGGTCCAATTTACAAATTATAGGTCAATATTAAGGTCCGATACCGTGCCGTTAGTTAACATAGAAAAGTGTCTTCGTATTTCCTTGTTTTAATGCACTATTTAAAATATAAATAGTGTACCCCCTAATTGACCTATAATTATTTCCTGTGGTAGGGTACACTATTACCCTGTAATACAATACCTTGTTCAATTTAAATATTATGGGTCAATATTAGGGTTTGATATTGCGCCTTGCGTTAGTTAACCATTGAAAGATGTCTTTGAATTTTTAAAGCATTTTAAAACGCTTATTTCTTCATTTTAAGCTTCTCAGAACACTTTATTTCGCATAGGCATACATAGTAAACTTTAGGGTCACGCTGTGTACCCCCTAATTGACCTATAATTATTTCCTGTGGTAGGGTACACTATTACCCTGTAATATAATAGGTGGTCCAATTTAAAAATTATAGGTCAATATTAAGGTCCGATACCGTGCCGTTAGTTAGCATAGAAAAATGTCTTTGAATTTTTAAAGCATTTTAGAACGCTTATTTCCTCATTTTAAGCTTCTCAGAACACTTTATTTCGCATAGGCATACATAGTAAACTTTAGGGTCACGCTGTGTACCCCCTAATTGACCTATAATTATTTCCTGTGGTAGGATACACTATAACCCTGTAATATAATACGTGGTCCAATTTAAAAATTATAGGTCAATATTAAGGTTCGATACCGTGCCGTTAGTTAACATAGAAAAGTGTCTTCGTTTTTCCTTGTTTTAATGCACTATTTAAAATATACATAGTGTACCCCTAATTGACCTATAATTATTTCCTGTGATAGGGTACACTATTACCCTGTAATACAATACCTGGTTCAATTTAAATATTATGGGTCAATATTATGGTTTGATATTGCGCCTTGCGTTAGTTAACCATTGAAAGATGTCTTTGAATTTTCAACGCATTTTAGAACGCTTATTTCTTTATTTTAAGCTTCTCAGAACACTTTATTTCGCATAGGCATACATATTAAACTTTAGGGTCACGCTGTGTACCCCCTAATTGACCTATAATTATTTCCATTGGTAGGGTACACTATTACCCTGTAATATAATAGGTGGTCCAATTTAAAAATTATAGGTCAATATTAAGGTCCGATACCGTGCCGTTAGTTAGCATAGAAAAATGTCTTTGAATTTTTAAAGCATTTTAGAACGCTTATTTCCTCATTTTAAGCTTCTCAGAACACTTTATTTCGCATAGGCATACATAGTAAACTTTAGGGTCACTCTGCGTACCCCCTAATTGACCTATAATTATTTCCTGTGATAGGGTACACTATAACCCTGTAATATAATACGTGGTCCAATTTACAAATTATAGGTCAATATTAAGGTCCGATACCGTGCCGTTAGTTAACATAGAAAAGTGTCTTCGTATTTCCTTGTTTTAATGCACTATTTAAAATATAAATAGTGTACCCCCTAATTGACCTATAATTATTTCCTGTGGTAGGGTACACTATTACCCTGTAATACAATACCTTGTTCAATTTAAATATTATGGGTCAATATTAAGGTTTGATATTGCGCCTTGCGTTAGTTAACCATTGAAAGATGTCTTTGAATTTTTAAAGCATTTTAGAACGCTTATTTCTTTATTTTAAGCTTCTCAGAACACTTTATTTCGCATAGGCATACATATTAAACTTTAGGGTCACGCTGTGTACCCCCTAATTGACCTATAATTATTTCCATTGGTAGGGTACACTATTACCCTGTAATATAATAGGTGGTCCAATTTAAAAATTATAGGTCAATATTAAGGTCCGATACCGTGCCGTTAGTTAGCATAGAAAAATGTCTTTGAATTTTTAAAGCATTTTAGAACGCTTATTTCCTCATTTTAAGCTTCTCAGAACACTTTATTTCGCATAGGCATACATAGTAAACTTTAGGGTCACTCTGCGTACCCCCTAATTGACCTATAATTATTTCCTGTGGTAGGGTACACTGTAACCCTGTAATATAATACGTGGTCCAATTTAAAAATTATAGGTCAATATTAAGGTCCGATACCGTGCCGTTAGTTAACATAGAAAAATGTCTTTGAATTTTTAAAGCATTTTAGAACGCTTATTTCCTCATTTTAAGCTTCTCAGAACACTTTATTTCGCATAGGCATACATAGTAAAATTTAGGGTCACGCTGTGTACCCCCTAAATGACCTATAATTAATTCCTGTGGTAGGGTACACTATTACCCTGTAATATAATACGTGGTCCAATGTAAAAATTATAGGTCAATATTAAGTTCCGATACCGTGCCGTTAGTTAACATTGAAAAATGTCTTCGTATTTCCTTGTTTTAATGCACTATTTAAAATATACATAGTGTACCCCCTAATTGACCTATAATTATTTCCTGTGGTAGGGTACACTATTACCCTGTAATACAATACCTTGTTCAATTTAAATATTATGGGTCAATATTAAGGTTTGATATTGCGCCTTGCGTTAGTTAACCATTGAAAGATCTCTTTGAATTTTTAAAGCATTTTAGAACGCTTATTTCTTCATTTTAAGCTTCTCAGAACACTTTATTTCGCATAGGCATACATAGTAAACTTTAGGGTCACGCTGTGTACCCCCTAATTGACCTATAATTATTTCCTGTGGTAGGGTACACTATTACCCTGTAATATAATAGGTGGTCCAATTAAAAAATTATAGGTCAATATTAAGGTCCGATACCGTGCCGTTAGTTAGCATAGAAAAATGTCTTTGAATTTTAAAAGCATTTTAGAACGCTTATTTCCTCATTTTAAGCTTCTCAGAACACTTTATTTCGCATAGGCATACATAGTAAACTTTAGGGTCACACTGTGTACCCCCTAATTGACCTATAATTATTTCCTGTGGTAGGGTACACTATTACCATGTAATATAATACGTGGTCCAATTTAAAAATTATAGGTCAATATTAAGGTCCGATACCGTGCCGTTAGTTAACATAGAAAAGTGTCTTCGTATTTCCTTGTTTTAATGCACAATTTAAAATATACATAGTGTACCCCCTAATTGACCTATAATTATTTCCTGTGGTAGGGTACACTATTACCCTGTAATATAATACCTGGTCCAATTTAAATATTATGGGTCAATATTAAGGTCTGATATTGCGCCTTGCGCTAGTTAACCATTGAAAGATGTCTTTGAATTTTTAAAGCATTTTAGAACGCTTATTTCTTCATTTTAAGCTTCTCAGAACACTCTATTTCGCATAAGCATACATAGTAAAATTTAGGGTCACGCTGTGTACCCCCTAAATGACCTATAATTATTTCCTGTGGTAGGGTACACTATTACCCTGTAATATAATACGTGGTCCAATTTAAAAATTATAGGTCAATATTAAGGTCCGATACCATGCCGTTAGTTAACATTGAAAAATGTCTTTGAATTTTTAAAGCATTTTAGAACGCTTATTTCCTCATTTTAAGCTTCTCAGAACACTTTATTTCGCATAGGCATACATAGTAAACTTTAGGGTCACGCTGTGTACCCCCTAATTGACCTATAATTATTTCCTGTGGTAGGATACACTATAACCCTGTAATATAATACGTGGTCCAATTTAAAAATTATAGGTCAATATTAAGGTTCGATACCGTGCCGTTAGTTAACATAGAAAAGTGTCTTCGTTTTTCCTTGTTTTAATGCACTATTTAAAATATACATAGTGTACCCCTAATTGACCTATAATTATTTCCTGTGGTAGGGTACACTATTACCCTGTAATACAATACCTGGTTCAATTTAAATATTATGGGTCAATATTATGGTTTGATATTGCGCCTTGCGTTAGTTAACCATTGAAAGATGTCTTTGAATTTTCAACGCATTTTAGAACGCTTATTTCTTTATTTTAAGCTTCTCAGAACACTTTATTTCGCATAGGCATACATATTAAACTTTAGGGTCACGCTGTGTACCCCCTAATTGACCTATAATTATTTCCATTGGTAGGGTACACTATTACCCTGTAATATAATAGGTGGTCCAATTTAAAAATTATAGGTCAATATTAAGGTCCGATACCGTGCCGTTAGTTAGCATAGAAAAATGTCTTTGAATTTTTAAAGCATTTTAGAACGCTTATTTCCTCATTCTTAACTTCTCAGAACACTTTATTTCGCATAGGCATACATAGTAAACTTTAGGGTCACTCTGCGTACCCCCTAATTGACCTATAATTATTTCCTGTGATAGGGTACACTATAACCCTGTAATATAATACGTGGTCCAATTTACAAATTATAGGTCAATATTAAGGTCCGATACCGTGCCGTTAGTTAACATAGAAAAGTGTCTTCGTATTTCCTTGTTTTAATGCACTATTTAAAATATAAATAGTGTACCCCCTAATTGACCTATAATTATTTCCTGTGGTAGGGTACACTATTACCCTGTAATACAATACCTTGTTCAATTTAAATATTATGGGTCAATATTAAGGTTTGATATTGCGCCTTGCGTTAGTTAACCATTGAAAGATGTCTTTGAATTTTTAAAGCATTTTAGAACGCTTATTTCTTTATTTTAAGCTTCTCAGAACACTTTATTTCGCATAGGCATACATATTAAACTTTAGGGTCACGCTGTGTACCCCCTAATTGACCTATAATTATTTCCATTGGTAGGGTACACTATTACCCTGTAATATAATAGGTGGTCCAATTTAAAAATTATAGGTCAATATTAAGGTCCGATACCGTGCCGTTAGTTAGCATAGAAAAATGTCTTTGAATTTTTAAAGCATTTTAGAACGCTTATTTCCTCATTTTAAGCTTCTCAGAACACTTTATTTCGCATAGGCATACATAGTAAACTTTAGGGTCACTCTGCGTACCCCCTAATTGACCTATAATTATTTCCTGTGGTAGGGTACACTATAACCCTGTAATATAATACGTGGTCCAATTTAAAAATTATAGGTCAATATTAATTTCCGATACCGTGCCGTTAGTTAACATAGAAAAGTGTCTTCGTATTTCCTTGTTTTAATGCACAATTTAAAATATACATAGTGTACCCCCTAATTGACCTATAATTATTTTCTGTGGTAGGGTACACTATTACCCTGTAAGATAATACCTGGTCCAATTTAAATATTATGGGTCAATATTAAGGTCTGATATTGCGCCTTGCGCTAGTTAACCATTGAAAGATGTCTTTGAATTTTTAAAGCATTTTAGAACGCTTATTTCTTCATTTTAAGCTTCTCAGAACACTCTATTTCGCATAAGCATACATAGTAAAATTTAGGGTCACGCTGTGTACCCCCTAAATGACCTATAATTATTTCCTGTGGTAGGGTACACTATTACCCTGTAATATAATACGTGGTCCAATTTAAAAATTATAGGTCAATATTAAGGTCCGATACCATGCCGTTAGTTAACATTGAAAAATGTCTTTGAATTTTTAAAGCATTTTAGAACGCTTATTTCCTCATTTTAAGCTTCTCAGAACACTTTATTTCGCATAGGCATACATAGTAAACTTTAGGGTCACGCTGTGTACCCCCTAATTGACCTATAATTATTTCCTGTGGTAGGATACACTATAACCCTGTAATATAATACGTGGTCCAATTTAAAAATTATAGGTCAATATTAAGGTTCGATACCGTGCCGTTAGTTAACATAGAAAAGTGTCTTCGTTTTTCCTTGTTTTAATGCACTATTTAAAATATACATAGTGTACCCCTAATTGACCTATAATTATTTCCTGTGATAGGGTACACTATTACCCTGTAATACAATACCTGGTTCAATTTAAATATTATGGGTCAATATTATGGTTTGATATTGCGCCTTGCGTTAGTTAACCATTGAAAGATGTCTTTGAATTTTCAACGCATTTTAGAACGCTTATTTCTTTATTTTAAGCTTCTCAGAACACTTTATTTCGCATAGGCATACATATTAAACTTTAGGGTCACGCTGTGTACCCCCTAATTGACCTATAATTATTTCCATTGGTAGGGTACACTATTACCCTGTAATATAATAGGTGGTCCAATTTAAAAATTATAGGTCAATATTAAGGTCCGATACCGTGCCGTTAGTTAGCATAGAAAAATGTCTTTGAATTTTTAAAGCATTTTAGAACGCTTATTTCCTCATTTTAAGCTTCTCAGAACACTTTATTTCGCATAGGCATACATAGTAAACTTTAGGGTCACTCTGCGTACCCCCTAATTGACCTATAATTATTTCCTGTGGTAGGGTACACTATAACCCTGTAATATAATACGTGGTCCAATTTAAAAATTATAGGTCAATATTAATTTCCGATACCGTGCCGTTAGTTAACATAGAAAAGTGTCTTCGTATTTCCTTGTTTTAATGCACAATTTAAAATATACATAGTGTACCCCCTAATTGACCTATAATTATTTCCTGTGGTAGGGTACACTATTACCCTGTAAGATAATACCTGGTCCAATTTAAATATTATGGGTCAATATTAAGGTCTGATATTGCGCCTTGCGCTAGTTAACCATTGAAAGATGTCTTTGAATTTTTAAAGCATTTTAGAACGCTTATTTCTTCATTTTAAGCTTCTCAGAACACTCTATTTCGCATAAGCATACATAGTAAAATTTAGGGTCACGCTGTGTACCCCCTAAATGACCTATAATTATTTCCTGTGGTAGGGTACACTATTACCCTGTAATATAATACGTGGTCCAATTTAAAAATTATAGGTCAATATTAAGGTCCGATACCATGCCGTTAGTTAACATTGAAAAATGTCTTTGAATTTTTAAAGCATTTTAGAACGCTTATTTCCTCATTTTAAGCTTCTCAGAACACTTTATTTCGCATAGGCATACATAGTAAACTTTAGGGTCACGCTGTGTACCCCCTAATTGACCTATAATTATTTCCTGTGGTAGGATACACTATAACCCTGTAATATAATACGTGGTCCAATTTAAAAATTATAGGTCAATATTAAGGTTCGATACCGTGCCGTTAGTTAACATAGAAAAGTGTCTTCGTTTTTCCTTGTTTTAATGCACTATTTAAAATATACATAGTGTACCCCTAATTGACCTATAATTATTTCCTGTGATAGGGTACACTATTACCCTGTAATACAATACCTGGTTCAATTTAAATATTATGGGTCAATATTATGGTTTGATATTGCGCCTTGCGTTAGTTAACCATTGAAAGATGTCTTTGAATTTTCAACGCATTTTAGAACGCTTATTTCTTTATTTTAAGCTTCTCAGAACACTTTATTTCGCATAGGCATACATATTAAACTTTAGGGTCACGCTGTGTACCCCCTAATTGACCTATAATTATTTCCATTGGTAGGGTACACTATTACCCTGTAATATAATAGGTGGTCCAATTTAAAAATTATAGGTCAATATTAAGGTCCGATACCGTGCCGTTAGTTAGCATAGAAAAATGTCTTTGAATTTTTAAAGCATTTTAGAACGCTTATTTCCTCATTTTAAGCTTCTCAGAACACTTTATTTCGCATAGGCATACATAGTAAACTTTAGGGTCACTCTGCGTACCCCCTAATTGACCTATAATTATTTCCTGTGATAGGGTACACTATAACCCTGTAATATAATACGTGGTCCAATTTACAAATTATAGGTCAATATTAAGGTCCGATACCGTGCCGTTAGTTAACATAGAAAAGTGTCTTCGTATTTCCTTGTTTTAATGCACTATTTAAAATATAAATAGTGTACCCCCTAATTGACCTATAATTATTTCCTGTGGTAGGGTACACTATTACCCTGTAAGATAATACCTGGTCCAATTTAAATATTATGGGTCAATATTAAGGTCTGATATTGCGCCTTGCGCTAGTTAACCATTGAAAGATGTCTTTGAATTTTTAAAGCATTTTAGAACGCTTATTTCTTCATTTTAAGCTTCTCAGAACACTCTATTTCGCATAAGCATACATAGTAAAATTTAGGGTCACGCTGTGTACCCCCTAAATGACCTATAATTATTTCCTGTGGTAGGGTACACTATTACCCTGTAATATAATACGTGGTCCAATTTAAAAATTATAGGTCAATATTAAGGTCCGATACCATGCCGTTAGTTAACATTGAAAAATGTCTTTGAATTTTTAAAGCATTTTAGAACGCTTATTTCCTCATTTTAAGCTTCTCAGAACACTTTATTTCGCATAGGCATACATAGTAAACTTTAGGGTCACGCTGTGTACCCCCTAATTGACCTATAATTATTTCCTGTGGTAGGATACACTATAACCCTGTAATATAATACGTGGTCCAATTTAAAAATTATAGGTCAATATTAAGGTTCGATACCGTGCCGTTAGTTAACATAGAAAAGTGTCTTCGTTTTTCCTTGTTTTAATGCACTATTTAAAATATACATAGTGTACCCCTAATTGACCTATAATTATTTCCTGTGATAGGGTACACTATTACCCTGTAATACAATACCTGGTTCAATTTAAATATTATGGGTCAATATTATGGTTTGATATTGCGCCTTGCGTTAGTTAACCATTGAAAGATGTCTTTGAATTTTCAACGCATTTTAGAACGCTTATTTCTTTATTTTAAGCTTCTCAGAACACTTTATTTCGCATAGGCATACATATTAAACTTTAGGGTCACGCTGTGTACCCCCTAATTGACCTATAATTATTTCCATTGGTAGGGTACACTATTACCCTGTAATATAATAGGTGGTCCAATTTAAAAATTATAGGTCAATATTAAGGTCCGATACCGTGCCGTTAGTTAGCATAGAAAAATGTCTTTGAATTTTTAAAGCATTTTAGAACGCTTATTTCCTCATTTTAAGCTTCTCAGAACACTTTATTTCGCATAGGCATACATAGTAAACTTTAGGGTCACTCTGCGTACCCCCTAATTGACCTATAATTATTTCCTGTGATAGGGTACACTATAACCCTGTAATATAATACGTGGTCCAATTTACAAATTATAGGTCAATATTAAGGTCCGATACCGTGCCGTTAGTTAACATAGAAAAGTGTCTTCGTATTTCCTTGTTTTAATGCACTATTTAAAATATAAATAGTGTACCCCCTAATTGACCTATAATTATTTCCTGTGGTAGGGTACACTATTACCCTGTAATACAATACCTTGTTCAATTTAAATATTATGGGTCAATATTAAGGTTTGATATTGCGCCTTGCGTTAGTTAACCATTGAAAGATGTCTTTGAATTTTTAAAGCATTTTAGAACGCTTATTTCTTTATTTTAAGCTTCTCAGAACACTTTATTTCGCATAGGCATACATATTAAACTTTAGGGTCACGCTGTGTACCCCCTAATTGACCTATAATTATTTCCATTGGTAGGGTACACTATAACCCTGTAATATAATACGTGGTCCAATTTAAAAATTATAGGTCAATATTAAGGTCCGATACCGTGCCGTTAGTTAACATAGAAAAATGTCTTTGAATTTTTAAAGCATTTTAGAACGCTTATTTCCTCATTTTAAGCTTCTCAGAACACTTTATTTCGCATAGGCATACATAGTAAAATTTAGGGTCACGCTGTGTACCCCCTAAATGACCTATAATTAATTCCTGTGGTAGGGTACACTATTACCCTGTAATATAATACGTGGTCCAATGTAAAAATTATAGGTCAATATTAAGTTCCGATACCGTGCCGTTAGTTAACATTGAAAAATGTCTTCGTATTTCCTTGTTTTAATGCACTATTTAAAATATACATAGTGTACCCCCTAATTGACCTATAATTATTTCCTGTGGTAGGGTACACTATTACCCTGTAATACAATACCTTGTTCAATTTAAATATTATGGGTCAATATTAAGGTTTGATATTGCGCCTTGCGTTAGTTAACCATTGAAAGATCTCTTTGAATTTTTAAAGCATTTTAGAACGCTTATTTCTTCATTTTAAGCTTCTCAGAACACTTTATTTCGCATAGGCATACATAGTAAACTTTAGGGTCACGCTGTGTACCCCCTAATTGACCTATAATTATTTCCTGTGGTAGGGTACACTATTACCCTGTAATATAATAGGTGGTCCAATTAAAAAATTATAGGTCAATATTAAGGTCCGATACCGTGCCGTTAGTTAGCATAGAAAAATGTCTTTGAATTTTAAAAGCATTTTAGAACGCTTATTTCCTCATTTTAAGCTTCTCAGAACACTTTATTTCGCATAGGCATACATAGTAAACTTTAGGGTCACACTGTGTACCCCGTAATTGACCTATAATTATTTCCTGTGGTAGGGTACACTATTACCATGTAATATAATACGTGGTCCAATTTAAAAATTATAGGTCAATATTAAGGTCCGATACCGTGCCGTTAGTTAACATAGAAAAGTGTCTTCGTATTTCCTTGTTTTAATGCACAATTTAAAATATACATAGTGTACCCCCTAATTGACCTATAATTATTTCCTGTGGTAGGGTACACTATTACCCTGTAATATAATACCTGGTCCAATTTAAATATTATGGGTCAATATTAAGGTTTGATATTGCGCCTTGCGTTAGTTAACCATTGAAAGATCTCTTTGAATTTTTAAAGCATTTTAGAACGCTTATTTCTTCATTTTAAGCTTCTCAGAACACTTTATTTCGCATAGGCATACATAGTAAACTTTAGGGTCACGCTGTGTACCCCCTAATTGACCTATAATTATTTCCTGTGGTAGGGTACACTATTACCCTGTAATATAATAGGTGGTCCAATTAAAAAATTATAGGTCAATATTAAGGTCCGATACCGTGCCGTTAGTTAGCATAGAAAAATGTCTTTGAATTTTAAAAGCATTTTAGAACGCTTATTTCCTCATTTTAAGCTTCTCAGAACACTTTATTTCGCATAGGCATACATAGTAAACTTTAGGGTCACACTGTGTACCCCCTAATTGACCTATAATTATTTCCTGTGGTAGGGTACACTATTACCATGTAATATAATACGTGGTCCAATTTAAAAATTATAGGTCAATATTAAGGTCCGATACCGTGCCGTTAGTTAACATAGAAAAGTGTCTTCGTATTTCCTTGTTTTAATGCACAATTTAAAATATACATAGTGTACCCCCTAATTGACCTATAATTATTTCCTGTGGTAGGGTACACTATTACCCTGTAATATAATACCTGGTCCAATTTAAATATTATGGGTCAATATTAAGGTCTGATATTGCGCCTTGCGCTAGTTAACCATTGAAAGATGTCTTTGAATTTTTAAAGCATTTTAGAACGCTTATTTCTTCATTTTAAGCTTCTCAGAACACTCTATTTCGCATAAGCATACATAGTAAAATTTAGGGTCACGCTGTGTACCCCCTAAATGACCTATAATTATTTCCTGTGGTAGGGTACACTATTACCCTGTAATATAATACGTGGTCCAATTTAAAAATTATAGGTCAATATTAAGGTCCGATACCGTGCCGTTAGTTAACATTGAAAAATGTCTTTGAATTTTTAAAGCATTTTAGAACGCTTATTTCCTCATTTTAAGCTTCTCAGAACACTTTATTTCGCATAGGCATACATAGTAAACTTTAGGGTCACGCTGTGTACCCCCTAATTGACCTATAATTATTTCCTGTGGTAGGATACACTATAACCCTGTAATATAATACGTGGTCCAATTTAAAAATTATAGGTCAATATTAAGGTTCGATACCGTGCCGTTAGTTAACATAGAAAAGTGTCTTCGTTTTTCCTTGTTTTAATGCTCTATTTAAAATATACATAGTGTACCCCTAATTGACCTATAATTATTTCCTGTGGTAGGGTACACTATTACCATGTAATATAATACCTGGTCCAATTTAAATATTATGGGTCAATATTAAGGTTTGATATTGCGCCTTGCGTTAGTTAACCATTGAAAGATGTCTTTGAATTTTTAAAGCATTTTAGAACGCTTATTTCTTTATTTTAAGCTTCTCAGAACACTTTATTTCGCATAGGCATACATATTAAACTTTAGGGTCACGCTGTGTACCCCCTAATTGACCTATAATTATTTCCATTGGTAGGGTACACTATTACCCTGTAATATAATAGGTGGTCCAATTTAAAAATTATAGGTCAATATTAAGGTCCGATACCGTGCCGTTAGTTAGCATAGAAAAATGTCTTTGAATTTTTAAAGCATTTTAGAACGCTTATTTCCTCATTTTAAGCTTCTCAGAACACTTTATTTCGCATAGGCATACATAGTAAACTTTAGGGTCACTCTGCGTACCCCCTAATTGACCTATAATTATTTCCTGTGGTAGGGTATACTATAACCCTGTAATATAATACGTGGTCCAATTTAAAAATTATAGGTCAATATTAAGGTCCGATACCGTGCCGTTAGTTAACATAGAAAAATGTCTTTGAATTTTTAAAGCATTTTAGAACGCTTATTTCCTCATTTTAAGCTTCTCAGAACACTTTATTTCGCATAGGCATACATAGTAAAATTTAGGGTCACGCTGTGTACCCCCTAAATGACCTATAATTAATTCCTGTGGTAGGGTACACTATTACCCTGTAATATAATACGTGGTCCAATGTAAAAATTATAGGTCAATATTAAGTTCCGATACCGTGCCGTTAGTTAACATTGAAAAATGTCTTCGTATTTCCTTGTTTTAATGCACTATTTAAAATATACATAGTGTACCCCCTAATTGACCTATAATTATTTCCTGTGGTAGGGTACACTATTACCCTGTAATACAATACCTTGTTCAATTTAAATATTATGGGTCAATATTAAGGTTTGATATTGCGCCTTGCGTTAGTTAACCATTGAAAGATCTCTTTGAATTTTTAAAGCATTTTAGAACGCTTATTTCTTCATTTTAAGCTTCTCAGAACACTTTATTTCGCATAGGCATACATAGTAAACTTTAGGGTCACGCTGTGTACCCCCTAATTGACCTATAATTATTTCCTGTGGTAGGGTACACTATTACCCTGTAATATAATAGGTGGTCCAATTAAAAAATTATAGGTCAATATTAAGGTCCGATACCGTGCCGTTAGTTAGCATAGAAAAATGTCTTTGAATTTTAAAAGCATTTAAAACGCTTATTTCCTCATTTTAAGCTTCTCAGAACACTTTATTTCGCATAGGCATACATAGTAAACTTTAGGGTCACTCTGCGTACCCCCTAATTGACCTATAATTATTTCCTGTGGTAGGGTACACTATAACCCTGTAATATAATACGTGGTCCAATTTAAAAATTATAGGTCAATATTAATTTCCGATACCGTGCCGTTAGTTAACATAGAAAAGTGTCTTCGTATTTCCTTGTTTTAATGCACTATTTAAAATATACATAGTGTACCCCCTAATTGACCTATAATTATTTCCTGTGGTATGGTACACTATTACCCTGTAATATAATACCTATTCCAATTTAAATATTATGGGTCAATATTAAGGTATGATATTGCGCCTTGCGTTAGTTAACCATTGAAAGATGTCTTTGAATTTTTAAAGCATTTTAGAACGCTTATTTCTTCATTTTAAGCTTCTCAGAACACTCTATTTCGCATAAGCATACATAGTAAAATTTAGGGTCACGCTGTGTACCCCCTAAATGACCTATAATTATTTCCTGTGGTAGGGTACACTATTACCCTGTAATATAATACGTGGTCCAATTTAAAAATTATAGGTCAATATTAAGGTCCGATACCATGCCGTTAGTTAACATTGAAAAATGTCTTTGAATTTTTAAAGCATTTTAGAACGCTTATTTCCTCATTTTAAGCTTCTCAGAACACTTTATTTCGCATAGGCATACATAGTAAACTTTAGGGTCACGCTGTGTACCCCCTAATTGACCTATAATTATTTCCTGTGGTAGGATACACTATAACCCTGTAATATAATACGTGGTCCAATTTAAAAATTATACGTCAATATTAAGGTTCGATACCGTGCCGTTAGTTAACATAGAAAAGTGTCTTCGTTTTTCCTTGTTTTAATGCACTATTTAAAATATACATAGTGTACCCCTAATTGACCTATAATTATTTCCTGTGGTAGGGTACACTATTACCCTGTAATACAATACCTGGTTCAATTTAAATATTATGGGTCAATATTAAGGTTTGATATTGCGCCTTGCGTTAGTTAACCATTGAAAGATGTCTTTGAATTTTCAACGCATTTTAGAACGCTTATTTCTTTATTTTAAGCTTCTCAGAACACTTTATTTCGCATAGGCATACATATTAAACTTTAGGGTCACGCTGTGTACCCCCTAATTGACCTATAATTATTTCCATTGGTAGGGTACACTATTACCCTGTAATATAATAGGTGGTCCAATTTAAAAATTATAGGTCAATATTAAGGTCCGATACCGTGCCGTTAGTTAGCATAGAAAAATGTCTTTGAATTTTTAAAGCATTTTAGAACGCTTATTTCCTCATTTTAAGCTTCTCAGAACACTTTATTTCGCATAGGCATACATAGTAAACTTTAGGGTCACTCTGCGTACCCCCTAATTGACCTATAATTATTTCCTGTGATAGGGTACACTATAACCCTGTAATATAATACGTGGTCCAATTTACAAATTATAGGTCAATATTAAGGTCCGATACCGTGCCGTTAGTTAACATAGAAAAGTGTCTTCGTATTTCCTTGTTTTAATGCACTATTTAAAATATAAATAGTGTACCCCCTAATTGACCTATAATTATTTCCTGTGGTAGGGTACACTATTACCCTGTAATACAATACCTTGTTCAATTTAAATATTATGGGTCAATATTAAGGTTTGATATTGCGCCTTGCGTTAGTTAACCATTGAAAGATGTCTTTGAATTTTTAAAGCATTTTAGAACGCTTATTTCTTTATTTTAAGCTTCTCAGAACACTTTATTTCGCATAGGCATACATATTAAACTTTAGGGTCACGCTGTGTACCCCCTAATTGACCTATAATTATTTCCATTGGTAGGGTACACTATTACCCTGTAATATAATAGGTGGTCCAATTTAAAAATTATAGGTCAATATTAAGGTCCGATACCGTGCCGTTAGTTAGCATAGAAAAATGTCTTTGAATTTTTAAAGCATTTTAGAACGCTTATTTCCTCATTTTAAGCTTCTCAGAACACTTTATTTCGCATAGGCATACATAGTAAACTTTAGGGTCACTCTGCGTACCCCCTAATTGACCTATAATTATTTCCTGTGGTAGGGTACACTATAACCCTGTAATATAATACGTGGTCCAATTTAAAAATTATAGGTCAATATTAAGGTCCGATACCGTGCCGTTAGTTAACATAGAAAAATGTCTTTGAATTTTTAAAGTATTTTAGAACGCTTATTTCCTCATTTTAAGCTTCTCAGAACACTTTATTTCGCATAGGCATACATAGTAAAATTTAGGGTCACGCTGTGTACCCCCTAAATGACCTATAATTAATTCCTGTGGTAGGGTACACTATTACCATGTAATATAATACGTGGTCCAATGTAAAAATTATAGGTCAATATAAAGTTCCGATACCGTGCCGTTAGTTAACATTGAAAAATGTCTTCGTATTTCCTTGTTTTAATGCACTATTTAAAATATACATAGTGTACCCCCTAATTGACCTATAATTATTTCCTGTGGTAGGGTACACTATTACCCTGTAATACAATACCTTGTTCAATTTAAATATTATGGGTCAATATTAAGGTTTGATATTGCGCCTTGCGTTAGTTAACCATTGAAAGATCTCTTTGAATTTTTAAAGCATTTTAGAACGCTTATTTCTTCATTTTAAGCTTCTCAGAACACTTTATTTCGCATAGGCATACATAGTAAACTTTAGGGTCACGCTGTGTACCCCCTAATTGACCTATAATTATTTCCTGTGGTAGGGTACACTATTACCCTGTAATATAATAGGTGGTCCAATTAAAAAATTATAGGTCAATATTAAGGTCCGATACCGTGCCGTTAGTTAGCATAGAAAAATGTCTTTGAATTTTAAAAGCATTTTAGAACGCTTATTTCCTCATTTTAAGCTTCTCAGAACACTTTATTTCGCATAGGCATACATAGTAAACTTTAGGGTCACACTGTGTACCCCCTAATTGACCTATAATTATTTCCTGTGGTAGGGTACACTATTACCATGTAATATAATACGTGGTCCAATTTAAAAATTATAGGTCAATATTAAGGTCCGATACCGTGCCGTTAGTTAACATAGAAAAGTGTCTTCGTATTTCCTTGTTTTAATGCACAATTTAAAATATACATAGTGTACCCCCTAATTGACCTATAATTATTTCCTGTGGTAGGGTACACTATTACCCTGTAATATAATACCTGGTCCAATTTAAATATTATGGGTCAATATTAAGGTCTGATATTGCGCCTTGCGCTAGTTAACCATTGAAAGATGTCTTTGAATTTTTAAAGCATTTTAGAACGCTTATTTCTTCATTTTAAGCTTCTCAGAACACTCTATTTCGCATAAGCATACATAGTAAAATTTAGGGTCACGCTGTGTACCCCCTAAATGACCTATAATTATTTCCTGTGGTAGGGTACACTATTACCCTGTAATATAATACGTGGTCCAATTTAAAAATTATAGGTCAATATTAAGGTCCGATACCGTGCCGTTAGTTAACATTGAAAAATGTCTTTGAATTTTTAAAGCATTTTAGAACGCTTATTTCCTCATTTTAAGCTTCTCAGAACACTTTATTTCGCATAGGCATACATAGTAAACTTTAGGGTCACGCTGTGTACCCCCTAATTGACCTATAATTATTTCCTGTGGTAGGATACACTATAACCCTGTAATATAATACGTGGTCCAATTTAAAAATTATAGGTCAATATTAAGGTTCGATACCGTGCCGTTAGTTAACATAGAAAAGTGTCTTCGTTTTTCCTTGTTTTAATGCTCTATTTAAAATATACATAGTGTACCCCTAATTGACCTATAATTATTTCCTGTGGTAGGGTACACTATTACCATGTAATATAATACCTGGTCCAATTTAAATATTATGGGTCAATATTAAGGTTTGATATTGCGCCTTGCGTTAGTTAACCATTGAAAGATGTCTTTGAATTTTTAAAGCATTTTAGAACGCTTATTTCTTTATTTTAAGCTTCTCAGAACACTTTATTTCGCATAGGCATACATATTAAACTTTAGGGTCACGCTGTGTACCCCCTAATTGACCTATAATTATTTCCATTGGTAGGGTACACTATTACCCTGTAATATAATAGGTGGTCCAATTTAAAAATTATAGGTCAATATTAAGGTCCGATACCGTGCCGTTAGTTAGCATAGAAAAATGTCTTTGAATTTTTAAAGCATTTTAGAACGCTTATTTCCTCATTTTAAGCTTCTCAGAACACTTTATTTCGCATAGGCATACATAGTAAACTTTAGGGTCACTCTGCGTACCCCCTAATTGACCTATAATTATTTCCTGTGGTAGGGTATACTATAACCCTGTAATATAATACGTGGTCCAATTTAAAAATTATAGGTCAATATTAAGGTCCGATACCGTGCCGTTAGTTAACATAGAAAAATGTCTTTGAATTTTTAAAGCATTTTAGAACGCTTATTTCCTCATTTTAAGCTTCTCAGAACACTTTATTTCGCATAGGCATACATAGTAAAATTTAGGGTCACGCTGTGTACCCCCTAAATGACCTATAATTAATTCCTGTGGTAGGGTACACTATTACCCTGTAATATAATACGTGGTCCAATGTAAAAATTATAGGTCAATATTAAGTTCCGATACCGTGCCGTTAGTTAACATTGAAAAATGTCTTCGTATTTCCTTGTTTTAATGCACTATTTAAAATATACATAGTGTACCCCCTAATTGACCTATAATTATTTCCTGTGGTAGGGTACACTATTACCCTGTAATACAATACCTTGTTCAATTTAAATATTATGGGTCAATATTAAGGTTTGATATTGCGCCTTGCGTTAGTTAACCATTGAAAGATCTCTTTGAATTTTTAAAGCATTTTAGAACGCTTATTTCTTCATTTTAAGCTTCTCAGAACACTTTATTTCGCATAGGCATACATAGTAAACTTTAGGGTCACGCTGTGTACCCCCTAATTGACCTATAATTATTTCCTGTGGTAGGGTACACTATTACCCTGTAATATAATAGGTGGTCCAATTAAAAAATTATAGGTCAATATTAAGGTCCGATACCGTGCCGTTAGTTAGCATAGAAAAATGTCTTTGAATTTTAAAAGCATTTAAAACGCTTATTTCCTCATTTTAAGCTTCTCAGAACACTTTATTTCGCATAGGCATACATAGTAAACTTTAGGGTCACTCTGCGTACCCCCTAATTGACCTATAATTATTTCCTGTGGTAGGGTACACTATAACCCTGTAATATAATACGTGGTCCAATTTAAAAATTATAGGTCAATATTAATTTCCGATACCGTGCCGTTAGTTAACATAGAAAAGTGTCTTCGTATTTCCTTGTTTTAATGCACTATTTAAAATATACATAGTGTACCCCCTAATTGACCTATAATTATTTCCTGTGGTATGGTACACTATTACCCTGTAATATAATACCTATTCCAATTTAAATATTATGGGTCAATATTAAGGTATGATATTGCGCCTTGCGTTAGTTAACCATTGAAAGATGTCTTTGAATTTTTAAAGCATTTTTGAACGCTTATTTCTTCATTTTAAGCATCTCAGAACACTCTATTTCGCATAGGCATACATAGTAAAATTTAGGGTCACGCTGTGTACCCCCTAAATGACCTATAATTATTTCCTGTGGTAGGGTACATTATTACCCTGTAATATAATACGTGGTCCAATTTAAAAATTATAGGTCAATATTAAGGTCCGATACCGTGCCGTTAGTTAACATAGAAAAATGACTTTGAATTTTTAAAGCATTTTAGAACGCTTATTTCCTCATTTTAAGCTTCTCAGAACACTTTATTTCGCATAGGCATACATAGTAAAATTTAGGGTCACGCTGTGTACCCCCTAAATGACCTATAATTAATTCCTGTGGTAGGGTACACTATTACCCTGTAATATAATACGTGGTCCAATGTAAAAATTATAGGTCAATATTAAGTTCCGATACCGTGCCGTTAGTTAACATTGAAAAATGTCTTCGTATTAACTTGTTTTAATGCACTATTTAAAATATACATAGTGTACCCCCTAATTGACCTATAATTATTTCCTGTGGTAGGGTACACTATTACCCTGTAATACAATACCTTGTTCAATTTAAATATTATGGGTCAATATTAAGGTTTGATATTGCGCCTTGCGTTACTTAACCATTGAAAGATGTCTTTGAATTTTTAAAGCATTTTAGAACGCTTATTTCTTCATTTTAAGCTTCTCAGAACACTTTATTTCGCATAGGCATACATAGTAAACTTTAGGGTCACGCTGTGTACCCCCTAATTGACCTATAATTATTTCCTGTGGTAGGGTACACTATTACCCTGTAATATAATAGGTGGTCCAATTTAAAAATTATAGGTCAATATTAAGGTCCGATACCGTGCCGTTAGTTAGCATAGAAAAATGTCTTTGAATTTTAAAAGCATTTTAGAACGCTTATTTCCTCATTTTAAGCTTCTCAGAACACTTTATTTCGCATAGGCATACATAGTAAACTTTAGGGTCACACTGTGTACCCCCTAATTGACCTATAATTATTTCCTGTGGTAAGGTACACTATTACCCTGTAATATAATACGTGGTCCAATTTAAAAATTATGGGTCAATATTAAGGTCCGATACCGTGCCGTTAGTTAACATAGAAAAGTGTCTTCGTATTTCCTTGTTTTAATGCACAATTTAAAATATACATAGTGTACCCCCTAATTGACCTATAATTATTTCCTGTGGTAGGGTACACTATTACCCTGTAATACAATACCTTGTTCAATTTAAATATTATGGGTCAATATTAAGGTTTGATATTGCGCCTTGCGTTAGTTAACCATTGAAAGATGTCTTTGAATTTTTAAAGCATTTTAGAACGCTTATTTCTTCATTTTAAGCTTCTCAGAACACTTTATTTCGCATAGGCATACATAGTAAACTTTAGGGTCACGCTGTGTACCCCCTAATTGACCTATAATTATTTACTGTGGTAGGGTACACTATTACCCTGTAATATAATAGGTGGTCCAATTTAAAAATTATAGGTCAATATTAAGGTCCGATACCGTGCCGTTAGTTAGCATAGAAAAATGTCTTTGAATTTTAAAAGCATTTTAGAACGCTTATTTCCTCATTTTAA